>NC_083635.1:10004334-10179334 GCF_963584025.1 Labrus mixtus
CCCCCGAGACTGTGTGATTGATGGCATTATGAATTAGGCTCGGATAAAGATTAAAGGAAACGGGGCTGTGGCTGTGCGGGCCTTTGAGCCCCTCCTACAGGAAAAATATGGGGTCATTATTTGGATTTAAATCTTAACTGTGAAAAGAGTCTTCAACACTGGATTGCATGGGCTTACTTTCAAATTGTCAAAACAATAAAGTTACAAAAACCTTCCACTCCTCAACTGCAGATCCTGATCTGCTGATAATAATCTGATGACTGCCAGTAATTGGGGTTAATATTTCATACAGTGGAGTACAGTACGACTGCCAAAGAAGCATATGTGATCCTCATCCTACTTTGTGAGCGGGCCAGCTGTCCTTCAAATGTGGGTCACATACTGTACATTAGACCATCCAACAGATAACCAGATCCGCAATCACAGGAGAGGGTCAGAGTGTAATACTGATGGAAGGTAGATTTCTATAAAGGTCCAATCAGGCTCTCAATCATCTTTGTATGTTTGACCTCTTCAAGACATTTAAAGCAAATCAGAGCTGGTGTCAACGTTCAGACCGCAGAGTAAGGACTTTTGCATCATACTGTAGTGTAACTGTAAGTAATATGTGCTCAATACCAAAACCATTTGTTCAAATAGAGAAATATGAAATGTAGCTTATGGTGGCTTATTCAAATTTGACTGAAAACAAGAAAATGGCTTCCAGCTTATAGATACGGTGGCTGATAAGTGCAAAGCAAAATTACAATTTTTGAGACAAATTTACATTTTGAAAAACCTTTTTATATTTTTAGAAAACAAAATTGCAAAAACCAAAACACAAGGGAAAAAAAACACATTTACATTTTATAAAACAAATTTACAAGATGTGAAACACTTTTACAATCCCCAAACAAATTGACAAACGACAGAATCTTGACAAAATGGGAACGTACCAAATGTCGGAAGTGACCCGGGAGTGATCGAGTGAGGGGGTAATTTTGTTTTGTTTTGTCGCGGTGCATTCCCTTTCTGTCAGGATTCTGCCTCTTGTAAATTTGTTTTGTCCTTGGTAAGTGTTTAACACTTTGTAATTTTGCTTGGCACTTCCCAGCCACCGTACATAGAAGCTAATATGGGTTAGCTTTACAAAAATAAAAGCATTAGGTGTTTATGGGAAAGTAAGCTTACGACTGTACAATGAATATTATACATGACTTATGATTGCTAATGTTTTTTTAATCTTATAAATAAATATTTGTAGTTCATTGTAATGATGTTGCAGAAGAAATTGTTTATTAGTGTAAATTAACTTTAAATAGATATAGCCTGGACCTTATGGTGGCATATTAAACCTAACTTAAAAGACACGCCCACTTCCTGTGGTTGTTAATGATATCTAACCTAAGAGAGTTATGGCTTATACACGACGCTCCTGGTGGATGATAGTGTTTCTAAAAGCTTGGTTTCTCTCTTTATTTTTCTCATCCTGGAGGTAATTCCTGGACTAGATGTGTCAAAACAATCCGTGAAGTGCAGAGACGTTCTTTCATGTGGAAAAGCTAAAAGCGTTTATTGACGGGGCTCGCTGGCACTTTTTTTCTTGCCTTGATCAGAGGAAGTCCTCTTTAACTGTGAAGACATAGTAATCTTCCTCTGCAGAGCAAATACCTCGGGGATACACAACAGGTTGCTTTTTTTTTTTTTTGGGCAGGTGAGCTAAAAAGAGATATCATCGCGTTGTGTGTCCAGCTCTTACCTCCTAACATTTACCCTGTTTGGGTTGTTTCTAAAAATTCTCTTTATGGTGTGATTATCTTTTTAGTTTACCTGCAAACAGACATGAAACACTTGATATCCGGTCACATTTAAGCGAGCCCACAAGAGGACTACAGCTCTAAACTGAGTATTAATCATATTGCAAATACCTGAATAATGTTCTGTTTTGTAAGCTTGTTAATTAAAGGGATATTTTTGGTTGTCAAAATGCGGTTTTTCAAAGCCCACCTGTCCTACAAGTTCTTCTCCTGCACACCTGATCCAATTACACTCTGATGAAAATGTGTCACCTTTAATTAGATCAGGTGTGCAGGAACAGAGCAGGACCAAAATGACAGAGGACAGGGTGGCCTTGAAAGCTGGAGGAGGCTGCTTGGAATAAAAGAATAAACGTTATCAAGGTGGTGGTGGTGGCGGGGGGGGGATTCATCCTGTCATACAGCAGCAGAGTTTCAGAAATGGACGAATAAGGTACATGAAGGACTGCATGACAAAGTCGAGGAAACGGCGATCACATTCATTTTGGTGGGGTTGCGGTGGGTGAACTTACCATACTGCCTCACGTCCACACAGATGGAGTCAGGCGCGGTGATGTTGGAGTCAGGAGACCTCATGGCAGCGCAGGTGTTCCACATGTTGAAGAAGAGGAAGACGGGTATCGCCGTGAAGCCGAAGATGGCGAGGAAGGCCAGAAAGAGGATGTAGGTCAGGAACATGAACTGAGGTGAGTGGAAGAGATATGTTAGTATTAATTGTTGTGATGTAACAGAGAAATGAGGTTATTCTTTTACACACACACACACACACACACACACAGTAAGTGTTAAAGCTAATGTTTCTGGACATCTGCAGCAATTAGAGTAATCAGGCTGGAAAGGACAAACTGTGCCAGTGTTGCCCTCAAGGCCTCCAGTAGGATGCCGAGTGTTGGTGTGTATCTTTTTGTGTTCGTGTGAGTCTCTAACATGTGAAGTGGAGGTGTGAGATTTTGCCTCTCCAACACTTTTTCCCGATGGCCTTTGCTCTGGCGCCTCTTTTCTGTCTTCGGTATTTTCAGTAAAAATCAGCTTTGATATCGCTGAAAAGTGATTAAATCTCATTTTGATGCTTTGGTTTTCCCGAGTGTAACCGGGTCAGTGGGCGTGATAGTTTGTGGACGTACGAAGGCGGTGATGCAGCGTCCGCACACGGTCGTCTTGAAGTCGCTCTGCAGCTCCTTCTTGATGGCGCTGGTGGTGTAAAAGCCCTCGGCGAGCAGGAGGATGGCGTAGACGAAGAAGAACGAGGCGATGCCGTAGATGATGTACTGAAAGATCTGGATCCTGAACAAAGACGGGGGGGGGGGGGAATAAATATTTTCAAAATAAAACACATCTTCAGTCCTGACATTTTTAACAACGTGAAGCGTGTGAGCGCCCCGGCTTCCGTTCGGTTTCACGTAACCGATCGAGAACTTACACCATGGCGAGGGTGGCGTGGTCGGTTGTGATTCGGGAGAAGTGGATCTCCAGCATGGTCAGGGTGCCGGTCAGCGCCACGTGGCCGCAGCCGCAGAACAGGGCCACGCCTGAGAAGCAGAGGATGGTGGCCACCAGGGAGGCGTAGGGCACCCCGCCCAGACACTTGATGCAGCACTCGAAGCATCCTGTAGGGGGAGACAGAGAGATCCTGTTGATCCAGTGACAGAAAATCACGCTCTCATACCCCAAAGGCTAAAAACGCAGTGACATCATGCTTGATATTTTTCATGATTTTGGGTTATGATTCAAATTAAAACAACATGTGATAACCCGGTTTGCCAATGCAAGTGAGAAAGTGTTTAGTAACTGGTTGAATGCTGATGTTAGCTCATGTCTTACACCAGCTCATGGGCTATATGTCCCTTCAGGTTTCAATCCAGAAGCAGAAAACATTCATATGACTTGCTAACCAGGACCCCAGTGGAATTAGAAATGTCCCGCCCTGAGGTCACCGTGCGGAAAAAAGAATAAAAGAACAAACTATCTAGGTCACACAGGAAATGTTTTTCTTAAAAGCTGCGTTGGAGTTTGCATGCTCGTCTGGATGTTCTGTGGTGACGACACTCGCTGCAACACTCGGCGGCCCTTCAGTCCACCGTTGTTCCCGGTTCTTACTCACACTGAACCTGCGTCCATGATCTTACTGCTGGGGATGATTCAGGCGTGTGTGTGTGTGTGTGCGCGTGTGTGCGTGTGTGTGTGTCGCTTGTGTCACGCTTGTCTCTCTGAGTCTCCAAGAGAAAGAGCCGCACTTCTCCCTGTCAGGCGTGTCGAGCGGTTAATCATAGCATCTTCCACAGTGAGCGTGCGCCGGCTTTGAGCTCAGCTGGGAGTTGCTGAATATTACATGTAAGCCGTGCCACATGCTAAAAAGCTCTTCCTCCCTTTTGTGTTTGGAGAAGTTTTCCTTTTTCATGACCAGAACAGTATGAATAACTCATGAACAAATCCAGCTATTTTCTCGGGCACGAGGCAATGACATTTAATTTGCACTTGTTTGGAGTCATACCTTTTAAAATACTGCCTGGGGATATTTAAGTGGAATTCAAAATTTATGCAAATTAGCACAAGTTGGCCTGCACACCTTGCATTCATTTTCATAGTTCTCATTTTTCACAACACCAGAATAACGGTTTTAAAACGATCCCCTGCGCTTCAGCAGATTTGACTGAACTATGGTTTGAAATGAGAACGTTTGTTTTCCATTAACAGCGGCTGCGTGCGAAAGCTTCCCTCTGCGCGCGCGCCACGAGCTACATGGGACAGCGCGGCGCGGCGCATTCTGCTCCCATCGCAGTCAGGAGCACACAAAGAGGGATGAAAAAGGAGGAAAATAACACATTGTGTCGAGCACAAGAGCCGCGTCTTATATAACACACCCGTTAAAAATAGATCCTCCGGCATAAAGCAGGAAGTAACTCTGCAATAAAAGGGAAAAAATGAACGGCCTTCTGTGTGCCACTTTGCTGTTTCCATGGCAACCTGCTCCAATCGGGAACTCTAGAGCATCCTCCCCCCCCATGTGCAAGAGTTTGTTGAATCTACACGAGTATTTGTAAAAGCCTTGTCTGCATGACTGACTGTGGAGCATAATGTGGAAGCTGTAGTCCTAAAAGCTGCGCCCTCTGGTCCTAAAGGCCGGGCAGCGTTTCAAGATCACGGCCGGTTGTTATTGACGAGTTTAAAAGAGTAGATTGATTTCAGCCAGCTGGGTCGTAGAAGAATAATCACTATTATTACTGCTGGTAGATGTCAGTCAGCTCGACACTTTGGTCCAGAGGAAAACATCTTGAATGATAGTAAATGGATTGATATCAATGATGATAATTTAATGTTTTTAAAAGTAATGTGGGATTACCTCACACATTTATGTTCTGAATTGTTACGCCTTTTGTCGTCCATTAACTTGCACTTTGACCGTTCCCTTTATTGCATGACCGAAAACGACCGTTAGCTTTAACTGCTTCGTCCCAATTAGGAAATCATCATCAACATTGCAGCTACATAACATTTTCATTTCTTTTTTTTTATTTCGAACATGTTTTTAAAAATAAAATAAAATATACATCACAAAGAAAGCAAACAGCAATCAAAGCAGACTTTCTGTAGTGGCTCCATTATTGTTCCTTCACCAGTCCATGTTGGAAAAGGCTGTAAGGATGAAGTTAAATAACTTATCCAGTCCTTACCTCTTTTATCTTTTTAGCTTAATAAATTAATCCAAGACTAAGCTTTGAAAAATAAAGTCGATTAATACAGATAACGAAGTAACAAAAGCAACAGATATAATGTATTACACACATTCATTGGTAGACAGGACAGACCTTACAACTCAATTTTATATTTGTTAAATATGTTATTCTTGAAAATGTGTTTAAACTGTCTTAATGTTTTACATGTTTTCATTTCATCACTGCAGCTGTTCCATAAATCAACACCCTTCGTTGTAATACAGTGTAGTTTCATGTCGGTCCTTACTGATTGTGTTTACTGTCCCTCTGCTGAAAAAACTTCTGGATACTGTTCGGTATCTGATCATTTTTAACTTTGTACATGATTTGAGTGGTTTTAAAGTCGACCGAGTCGTTAAGTTTCAGTGTTTTCAGTTTGATGAAGAGTGGGTTTGGCTGGTTCTCTGTAGTTGGAGTTAGTTATAATTCTTATCATCATTGTGTTGTGTGGCAATTTACACAAGCAGGGGGTCATCCCTTCTGTTTCCTTATTCTGTGAAATTCCCCCAATCAAAATGAAGCCCTCAGCATCAGCCCTTCTATGATGCACATAACGTGTTGTTGCATTGCCCCATGCTCCCCTGTTGTATTCTGTATTTTGGACATGTGACCTTGTATTCATAGCTGCAGTAATACTGAGGGAACACAGACACCCTCCTGTAAGTAGGCCACAGCCTCACTGAGGTGTTACTTACAGTGACTTTATTTTCCAGACAGTTAAACAAACTTTTAATTTCAGATTCACTGAGAAGTCTGAAGTTAATAAAACACTCAGAAAATGAGCTCAGACAGTTTTGAAGTACTTAACTGAAGTGTCGTCTGAAATCAAAATGTTTAGCTTCTGTGTGGGAACAAACACCTCCAACAGCATTGGGTCACGAAGCCTTTCTAAGATCTGTTGTGTTCTGCCTCGTGTTGACCCGTTCAGCGCGCGGGGGTCATGTGCGAACACTCTCCTCTCCCGTGTCAGGGTGAATAAAAAAAAACAAAAAACGATGTTAATCTAAGATGCTCCGCTTCCAAAGTGTGCTGCTGCTGCTGCTGCTGCTGCTGCTGAAAGACTCTGAGTTGCGTAACCTCGCGGAGGCTCGTTGCATAATAGATCCAAATCCTATTAATGTTAATGAAGGGAGCGGGCTGATGGAGAGGTGCAGCTGATAAGGCTGGATGGCTCCAGAATCCTGAGCTGAGAAACATGCCAGGCCCCTAAGGGCGGCGGGGCGGGGCGGCGGGGGGGGCGGGTTTGCATTGGACTCGATGGTCGATACAATGAGCACCAGGAGGCTGTTTATGAGCTGCTCTGCTCTGACACTGCATCCTGACACAAGGCTCAATCTAAACAGGTAATTCAGTCTGTAAATCTGCCAAGAGGAGGTTATGAAGCCTGCTGAGTGACGTTACAAATCCAGCTTTTTTAAAAACCCGGATCATGAGTTTCCAGGCTGCTTCATCTTGATAGTCATAAACTTCTGCTTCACCTCTTTTGAAGGTGATTAAAGAAGCCACATTTGGCTTCTTCAAGCTCGCTTTTAAGATGTATCCCCAAAGTGCACGGGCTTTAAATATTCCAGCTCTTAACTCTATCTGTGTTGCTTCATGGCTGACTTCACAGGTCTGTTTTAAACGCCGAGCGGGCCCATTATCTGCTCCGCCTGTGGCTACGACTGTTTGTCAGCCTCGGTTTTAAAGCCCGCTAATGGGAAGCGGACAGGCCGGAGTGGTCAGCTCCAGCCGGCCCTAATGGAAATCAATGGACTATTCATTAGAGTAGAATTTAGGTGATACACAGCGAGGCCTTCATACCTCCTCTCCTCTGCTCGCTCTGTTGAAATACGACTGCATGCCCGCGCTGTACTTACAGTGAGCCAGCTGGAGTTAATCGCCGAGACAATATGCTGCGCTCCCGTTACAACGCTGCGTCATACATCATCTCTGCAATCTCCAGGCGGAGGACCGTGCATCAGGTGGTGGGAACGATTCCCCCGGCTGTTGCAGGAAGAAAGCGCTTGAGCCAGACCGGCCAAACACGACAGAACAAAAGATTTGGGAACTTGTTTAATTTTCTCAAGCGACAAGAAAAGCAAATAATTTGATGGACAAGAGCTGCAATTAGGATTAAATCCCCCCGCTGCTTGAGCTTGTTCTCCTTCCAAAAGCGCTTCCAAGAACTAGAAAATGTCCCACTGCTTAAATTAGAATTTCAATTTGTGGCAGAGGGTGACGGTTAAGTGAAAACATGATAATCTTTTATTGTGTTTTTTTCAACACAAAGACAAAAGGGAGGGAAATTAAGAGACTGGGGGGAAAGGAAGGTGTGGATTCGAGAGCAGGAGGAAGAAGCGGTGAATGGAAAAAAAATGAAGGCCAGAGAGAGGGATGGAGTGGAACAAAGCCAAGAGGAAGAAGAACGGAGGAGGAGAAGAAGAAAGAGGCAGACTACAAGGAAGAAGAAGAGAGATGGAAAGTGTAAGCGAAAAAAAAGCAGCTATAGGCCTCAGGGCCGGCGAACGGCAGTTGCCATAGCAACGCGTTACCCACGACCCAGTTCAGCGGTAGCGTAGTCGTTTCGCACGTACTCACACATGCACTGATGGCGAGTGGATTTAACCCTCAATCCAAGCCCGGAGACGGGTGCTAAACGGCGAAAAACAGTCGGCGCAGTTTGTGAAAAGGTGAGGACAGGACAAGTGGGTGGAAGGAGGTGAAAAGAAACCACAACTAACTTCCCCCCCCCAAATTTTAAGGAAGTGGGTCAAACAGATGATGTATTGTTTTACATCAAAGAAAGAAATATGGAGGAGAGGGATGATTCTCTGTCTGTTCAATCTTCTTCAAGCACTTACAGAATTAACATGCAAAGGATTGAAACGCAGGGGGGGGGGGGGGGGGCGAGGTTATTAAAAAATGTAACTTTGTTAACATTCACCGGTGTTACGGCTTAAAGAGTGACCGTGTTAACTGGTGGCTTTAGACGTAAGTGAGATCACAATTAAAGACCAAACAAAGAGCCGTTCGTTAGGGACGCTTTCTGTCAACCAGCATCTGTTGTAACCATGGCAACCACAGACACAGATCTGATATAAAAATGAAAAGCCAGTAGCTTGAGTTGCAGAAGAAATATGAGGACGAGTAAAGAAGCAGTCACAGCAACATTTTTTTTTTTTTTTTTACAGGTTTTCTTTACAACATAATCGTTAACATATTCTAAAAAAAAAAAAACACACACACCTCCCACACAATCGAGCCAAAAGCTCCAAATTGTTTTGGCACGTTTGAGTTTAACGAAGCATCGCGTGCTCCTGGTTGTCACCTCTCACTCACCCCTCCTCTGTGGTAATGCTTCGCTTCCTCAATCGACCACATCCACATCCCTCAAGTTCACGTTGCCTTACAAACACATCATCAAAAGGTCATTAAGACAGAGCTCAACATCTCTGTTTTCTCCTTTCGCAGCTTTCATAGCGTCGTCTTGACAAAATATTCCCTGAGTGTATCTGCTGCATTTCAAAGTTTCTGCAGTGAGAGAAAGGTTAGATCAGCTGTCCTGATAGGTAATCATTTCCCATAAGCCCTATCGCTGAGTGGCACGGCGTGATCATCGCCGACTGCTCGCGCGAACTCTGCACCTCCCCGGAATAACGCCGTTAATAAAGCTTTGTGAATATTTCAGCGGCCGGTCTGCTCCCTGCCTGCGGCCGCGTTCCAATTCAGATGTTCTGTGTTCATTTACAATCTTATGTGACTGTACGCGTTATGGTTAGATTCCCACTAGAGTGGAGGGGAGAACATGAGAGACAGAGGAAGCGAGTAAAAAAAAAAAAGAAAAAAGGCCACATCTGTTTGTTAGCAGCAGACTTGAGCCTCAACAACACACAAACTTGTAACCTCGTAACTTCAGCTTGGGAGATTTCCGTCTTTCCACTTGAGTTGCAGGATGAAATGCAACTCTGAGCTTTTATGAAAGCATGAAAACCGCATCGTCATGAACCAAGCTGTGTTTCCTAAAGGCATTATTCTTTCTTTTTTACGACTGTTGTTTGTAGTTTCACTCATTGTTTGCAACACAATTAAAAGTAATTGTTTGAATCTGGGAAGATTTTGAGTTAGCTGACTCAAAATGTTAGCACCAATCAATTGTTCATTTAAGTGGACATTTCCTTTTCTCAGTTACTTGGTTGTATATTTGCATATGCAGTTTCTCATAGTACAAGGTGGAAGATGACAGACCAAACGCTGCGATACCAGAAGAAGATTGTGGGGGGCAGTATCGAGCAGTGTAACCAGCAAAACACAAGGAAGAGCAGAAAACTGTGGGAAAGTGGCTGAACTTCTTGAGGAAAACATTGTCTGAGTTGAGTCTGAAGCAGCAGATCAGGCAGTGATCAGCAAGCGCAATCGGGCTGGAATCTGACCCCTCTTAAAAAATGAGTAAATTCTGGTCAGTCTGCCTGAAATGACACCGCCTGGCTTTAGTGATGTCGTCAAAATGAACCCCCCCCCCCCCCCCCCGTTACAATAAACTAGAGTGATCCTTTTAAAGATATCGCCGATTGTTGGCACAAGCACAGATGTCGGTATGCTTTTTGTTTCATTTCCTGTGAGGGAAAAAAAAATACAAAATCTCTCTAATACCTCCTCTTCCTCGTCTTATCTGATAAGCGAATGTTTTCAGTATTCAGTAATCGGCTTGTTTGTGGCGTTGATCAAGAGGACACAATATGCTTTGAGCCAGGTAAGAGGATGACGCCATTGGCCATCACGAGTCCAAACTGGAAACCTCTTTTTCTCCCCCCCCCCACCCCCCACCACCACTCATAACTGACCCTAATCTTGGCTGGTTTTTCAGCTTCATGAATGTCACAAGGTCAGCATCTGGCCAGGCGTAATTGAGCACGCTGGACTGTGTGATGCTCAAATCCTGTTTTGGCCCACTACTGGATGATCAATACTTTGATCCTCGCTCATCTGCTGGATGATGTTTCCCTCCATCCCTCCATCTCGCCATCTCTCTCTTTCTGGGGCCAATCTGGGCTAAACTCTGACAGCTGAGGTTAGAGACTCGACTCCCAAGATGCACACCAAAACACACTCGACCATGATGAATGTGCACAAAAAAAAAAGAAAAAAAGACACATAACAGAAACGCATACGCAGATGGTGCAAACACGAGGAGGATGCTCACAGATGCGGCGAAAACACACAAACTGTTCATCTGGTTTAAATTACAATCGGCTTGTTTGCATGTGATCCACCATGTCACGTCTACACCGTGCACGCCAAAAACAAAGATCACAGACAATCTTTATTTGGATACTCAAGAAGTCGTTTGAATAGCATCACACCGATAAAAAGTAACTTCACATTGAGCTGTAAATGAGCTAACCAACTGTTAGACAGCTGAATGGCTCTGTTCTTTAGGTGAGTTGTTCATTTGTTGTCTGAATTGAGCCTTTAAAGTCTTACGCTGCCTTGCTCATGGATTCACTAAAAGTTTGAAGAAGAGCGTTTACAGAAATTTGGACTTCTGTCTTCTGTCTTGACTTGAGGGAAAGTTAAGTTTTTTCTTTGTAAATGATAATCTCATTGGTTTGACCACAGATGTTGTCGGTTTCTCACCTGTATTACATGTTAGTTTTATTGTTTGATTCTGTGATTTGAGGCAAGATGAGAAATATCTGAACAAAACGAGATTCAAACATTACGACACAACGTATTTGATGAGGACGAAGCTGTGAAGAATTATAAGATGGGAATCAAAGCTTTAGATAAGGGCGCTTATAAAGTTAAAGCTCCTGTGAGGAGTTTTTAGCTGGTTATGAAACCGACTCAAAATTGATACAGAAGCCTTTAAATGACCTTTTAAAAGCAAATCATCACAAACCGAAAGTTTCACACAGGAGCTTTAAACTTAAGATATGTTGGAGAGATAAAGACTAGCAAAGTTTATCAGTGGTGAATAAAGTCAGCTAATGTGAGATATGGTGGCATATGTCGGCAGGATACTTGAGATACTGCCAGAATTGGATATGTGAGCTAATTTGAGATTTTGTTTCTAACGTTTTTAGCTACAATTTTTTGATTTTGAGCTAATTTTCATGTTGCAAGAAATCTGCATTTTGTTCCTTTAAGACAGTGAGGTATGAGCAGAATCCACAGCTGAACTTTAACGGGGTGTGTTTAAAACTCTCCCGGCACAGTGTGCAGTGACATGAACAGAGTTGACATTTGGTCCACTGACCGCCTACAGAGTGAGCGCTCTCCAAACAGAGATCTTCTGTCTGTCGTCATCTTGTTCTTGTCAGGGGCTGAATCACCTGTCCTGAGCTGCCGTCCGCTGGCTCAGCAGAGCGGAGGAAAAGCCATTAGTTTGGAGTTCTGTTCCACCGCAAATATAAAACGGCCCTTCTGGCCAGAAGCGCCGTGCCATCGAACTAAACGGCTCAGCGGTCGGTTACGCAACCAACTTGGCTAACGTCACTTTCCCTGAGATGTCAAAGAAGTCGGTGGCCCTCCCCTGGCCCCTTTGCCCCCCCCCCCCCTTGATGTGATTATGGAGATTCACTTTCCTTCAGCCTCAGGGGCTCGATGAACACGATTTGTGAGTGTGTGTGCGAGGTTGGCGAGCCCATCTGAGCGTGTTCTTGCAATATGAGTAACTGCAGAGACTCTCATTTACTGTAAAACAGATACACTCTGCGTGAAGAAGAATATAGGCTGCTGATAGTTCAGCAAATGTTTAGGTGATTAGTTCTTAAAACAGGACCAATCAAACCCCGGCCTACAGCTGAGACACACACTGACCCACACATGACAGAGGCCCAGTCATTTATCGATGTCAGCCGTGGCTAACGATGACGAGTGCTAATCGGCGTCAGGCTCTTTTATGGGCTATAGATGAGAGGAGCAGATTGGGCATCAGCGGGTGATGGAGGAAGGCCAGAGGAGGTTGGCATCACTCAGGAACAAGGCCTGCTGCGCCAACCTGCCACTTGCATGCTATTCATATCCCCACCGCAGACACGGGGTTCAAACATAGATTGGCGGGCGGTGATGCAGCGAGTTATTTGGTAGCTTTTGTAATCTACCAGTTAATATATTAGCATTCTTCTCGACAAGTGAATGAAGTCTTTGTTCTTTTGAAAAGAAGCAAATAAACAACTTCCCCTTCTTTGCTGCAACAGCCTGCATGTTAGCGAGCTACATATATGGAGGCTAATGTTAGCAATCGCTACATGGAGTTGATGCGTTTGAAATGAATGCTAATGTTTAAATGAGCTAACTTAAGCTACGGTGGCTAATGTGAGTCGATCTTAGCGAGCGTTGGATTTGGTGTTTTTTCTGTTGGCAAACTATCTGCAGAAAACAAACGGCAACAAGCCGCTTCCACATGAAACAGTTTTTATGAAGACGCGAGCGGAAACGGCGTGTTTAAATATAAATGCGACCGCAGTGTGGGGACCGAGGGGGCCCGAACAGGAACACAACGGCGCACCACACATTCTCGCCCACATGTGTGCAGAAATAGAGCTTCTTCTCCCACAGTGCACGGCGAAAGCACCGACACAGACATTCCCCCTGAACCACTCCTGGTCATTGACACGTAAACAAAGACAAGCGCACACACTGACCCCGACACACACACACACACACACACACACACACACACACACACACACACACACACACATATCCAGATGGAGGCTGACAGCATGCTTTGGGCAAATGGCTTCAAATGAGGAACACATGAGCCTCTCTCCCTGTGCGACGGCTTTCACATGCTCCCACAACCTCACACACCTCCAGGGCGAGAGGGTGTGTGTGTGTGTGTGTGTGTTTGTGTGTGTGTGCGGGATCGTGTGTGTGTGTGTGAAATGGAGCTAAGAAGGAGACTCAGTAAAGACAAAAGGGCCTTCAAAGATGCAGTGTTGAGGTTAATGTGCATGGAGTCTGATTAAAAAGTTGTTGATCTGCTGAAGCGGATTTGACGATGCCAAGTTGTTTTTTCGGAAAAGGAATGTAAATGAAGTCAAAGCATGAAAATGAAGTGGTGTTTAGTTTTGGTTGTTTGATATCCTGGAGTGAAATCTCAAACTGAAGGGCGATAAAGTTCATCAGTTTTAACCTGGAGTTGAAGCCTCACCGTGCTAAACAGAAAAAACGTTTTTTTTTGAGACTTGAAATGTGTTCTTAAATGATGTTGAAGCGTGGACATAAAAAGACTTTCTAAATCTATTGTTCAGGGGGCTTTGTGGCTTGATATAAAGACGTGAAGTTGCAGAGTTTCAGCCCCAGAGAGAGATGGTTATATGTAACTGAGTCAAGCAGGAGACAGCTGTAGTAGGTCTACACATTTTGGAGTGTATGTGGGTGTGTGTGAGAGGAGAGCAGCTGAACACTGACAGCTCTCTGTGCTTAAAATCAGCTACTATCATGGTCAGATTTTCTAGTAGTAAAATGTAAGGATCCTGGATTACCACCTGATATATTTGATGTGTTAATTGAATATTTCAGCATTAACCCATCTCTCACAATTTCACTGACGCGCCTCCATACATGGAAAAGAACGACCCTGCTGCTCTCACCGGAAGTTGCTTACTTCATTTCAAAATAAAAGCAGGTTCGTATTCAAACAGGAACTAAAGTAACCTTAGCATAAGACAGAACAAAAATTCAAAATAAAAGCATCACAAAATCTATTTTGAAGTGCAAAATAATTGAATTTAAACATGCGATTAAAAACTTTTAAAAAATCATAATTTTAGTATTAATATATCTGCTTTTATTTTGACTAGTTTAACTTTCTGTGCTTATCAGGATCAACAAAACCTGTTTTTTTGTTGCACTTTAACTAGAGTAATGGAGGAATGTAGTAAATTGGGTAATTTTGCAGTTAGCAAAGCTACATTCAATAAATATGAACAGACTAACTCGTGAATTATAGACATTTTCAGCCTTTATTCATGGGCTGAATAAAATAGGTATTTTCCTGTTTAAGGAGTGTGGAGAAGAAGCTTCTTAAGATTTGTGTGTGTGTGTGTTTGTGTGTGTGTTTGTGGCATTAGTAATGACCTGCAAAGTGGATTACAAGGCATAACAACACTGAACACGGGACGTACGTTTATATTCACAAAAAAGGGACACAAGTCACCTCTGATATTCATGTTTGCTTTCACAACAGCAACAATGATCCATGAAGAATTGAGTTGTGTTGTGCAACATCAAATAAGTCGCGCTTGATCTACTGTAAGGTCAAGAAAGAAGAAGAGGGAACGCGTCCAATATTTATGAGAAACACGGACTAAATGTCAGCGCCAGCAGGAGAGGAGTCCAGCGCCTCGGTCATCAAACAGGTTTTTGGCCTTTAGATTTGAGGCCTCAACCTTTTTCCCAAGCTTTTCTCCCCAAGTGGCCTCTGTTGTACGATAAAATATGTACCCTCCTGGCTTGGGCAAATTCAGGAGGCCACCCTTGTTCCTATTCCTACGTAAAATCGTCACCACTCATTAGCTTAAAGTGGTAACACAGCCCATTATTTTATTAAGCACGAGACAGAAACTGGAAACATATACAGTCGTAGATTATTATAGACAGATTATTGCTTAAAAACTTGAACAATGGGTGTACTGTATAAGATAGTATGAACTCAAAAAAAATGGAAAAAGACCAGTGTCATGGTTGTAGGTGACATTTGAAGCTAAAGGTGAGCCGTGGGTTAGCTTAGCTTAGCACAAACACTGGAAATTGAGGGAAACAGCCCGGCTCTGTTTGAAGGGAAACAACAAAGTCTAGCTCCTGTAAAATGTATTATTTAACAGGTGTTATCTTGTCTGATTTAATCCATCCATCCCTTTATTTGATCCATATTTCAGTAAGTAACTTCTTGTCGCAGCTGGTTGCCTAGCAACTGTTCCCAATTGTCTCTTTCTATTCGTGGCAGGAGAGCGGATAAGTGTGTTTCACAAACATTAGTCACCTTTACTTGATTTCCAGCGTCAGCTCCTGTAAATCTGTCATCTTGTATAACCTCTCGAGCAAAACATTTTGAACGTCCTCTTCAGCTCGGGTCAAACTTCACAGATTTAACTTGGAAAAAAAACTTGAAAGCCTGATTAAGAGTGGCTTCCTTTGTGCTTCAGACGCTGCAGCGAGCTCTGCCCTGCCATGCAGAAAATTTGACAAAACCTGCACCCCTCCAGACGATGATGTAATCTCCTACGGTTCAGATCTGAACATTATTACCAAAGGCAGGCGAGCCAGCGTTATGTAAGAGCGACACACACACACACACACACACACACACACACACACGTATAGATGCAAGATGGAAGGTGTGTGTGAACAGACCAATCATTCACAACAAAGGGGAGGACAGACAGACGCAGTGACGGTGACTTGAGATGAACTCAGAGCCGCTTTAAAGGTAAAAAAAAAATAAAAACGTCATGTGGGAGGTGCTTCCTCCATAATCAAACCGTCTCTCACTTATGAAATCAAATGTAATTGCACCTCAAAGAGCATTGCTGATGTCATGCTGCACCTCTGCTGATATACAGATTACAGATTATAGGACACAATCAAGCAAAAAGATCAATCCATATACTCACAAATACCACCAACAGGATTATAATCCATGCCTCTGATCTGTGTTCATTTTTCCAGTTTGTAATTACTCTCCGCTCCATGTCATGCAGAGACGCCGCAAAGAGACACAACTGTGGTGCAATCAAGAACACGGGCAATTTAGCATAATTACGGAGCTAATGAAGTCACATCTAATCAGCGTGCTCTGTGCAGCAGAACTATGAACGTATAGCATCTGGTGTTAAAGCAGGATGTAAAGATAAAGTCACACATGTGGCTCTAAGGGGCTCTGTTCCTGTATCTTTTATGATAATCATTTCTAGACCATGGATCGTGCTTTCAAGGTGTCTGAGTCAGGTACAATTTAATATGCTAATTAGATGTAGCCCCTTACATCCAGAACTCATGTTAAGATACTGTTTTAACAAAAAGGGGCTCTGTTCTGTTTTACTTATAGTTACTATATTCAGACTTATTTCTTTTAGACTTGAAAAACAAGATATGAGATAACTTCCCAGTTTCTAGTCTTTATGCAAAGCTAGGCTATTTACTCCAGCAAAATCATTCATGTGTATCTAAAACTGACTTTTTTACGATAGCTTTTTTTTAATATTATTTCTTGCTTCTCATCGTGTCTCAACCAAACAAGATATTAAGGGCTAGCAAGCTTTGTTTCTCGTCTTTATGCTAAGCTAAGCTAACCATCTCATTCTAAATTTGAACAAATATGTATGAGTGAGGAGTCTATCTTCTTGTTTAACTCTCAGCAAGACAACTAACTTAAAAAAATCTAAATACAAAGTTCAACACTTCCTGTTAGGTAGAAAATGTCAGTTTGACCAATCGTGACAGGACATTTGAGGCTGACACAGCATGATATTTTAGATTTAAACCTCAAAAACAGCCAGAATAGAAATAAGTCTTTTTACTAAAACACCCAAGACAATAAGGATATAAACTTGGTTAAGACAGATACTGATAAGCAAAAAAAAATGCATTTTTAATATTTTTCATTGGGATAATTTTTAAATGAAGCACATGTTATGATGCAATGTTTCTTTTAGCTTGTTGTCCCACTCATACGCTGATTTGGAGATGGGATTTGCTAATTATGCCCGACATATGGGGACCTTTAAGACATTATTGATAAGCATCTGTAGCATACATTTCTGGTTTTGAATTAGCCACAGTAGAACCGGATGCATCTTACTTGATTGGGGTTTGAACAATCAGGATCAAGGATACAGATTTGTTTGATGATACTACGTTTGCAGGAAATCGAACATCATGTGTATGAATAGTCACGTCATCAGGCAGTTATTGTTTTGATTTGTCCATTCCAAAACTTCTTGCGTCTTAATGCTAAACCGGAAACGAGTTGTAGTGAAGCAGAAGAGGCAGCGCTGGCAAACACAAACACAAGCTCCTTACATGACAGCTCCTGCCTTCTTGCCCCCACTGTAAATCTTCAGCTTCTTAACGGATGCTATAAGCTGATGGTCAAATTCCAGATGTCAAAGGCACACACAAATGATTACACCAACAAATAGGCCATCCTCCAATCTAGTCTATTTCCGTCCTCTGGTGTGGGCGGTTCAATTGCATAACATCACACCTGGAGCACTGCTATAGTTCTGCTGCTTCAACATAAAACATGATTGAGGAATACAGAGGGTTAACTGTTAAGTATAAGTATGGCCACCCTCCTGCTCATTTATCCTCTGGGTCTTTAAACTCACTTACCCGCTCTGTAAATTGAAGACGCACAATAAAGCCTCTCATTGGACGGCAGCCTGTGTGTAGCAGCACGCCTCAGGAGAGGATGATGTAATGTCTTTTTAAAACATCGCTGCTGAGGGACACCCCACTCTTCTGCCTGCACCGTACGTCACACACAGATTGTGATATTACTGTGGCAGGGGCCAAAAGGTTATGCAGGAACACACAATTATATTGGAGGAGGGTTTTTTTTTTTTTTATAAAGCTAAAGCAAAAAAAATCAGAATATTTGTTCCTAAATACTCACTTCAACTCTGCAACTTTTGAAACTGCTGCTGAGAAATCTGAAAATTTGAATCTGCAGCAGCAAACCCCTTTTTCAATAGGGAGCCTTTCAAACACAAACCTTACACTGTAACAGGTATGCACGCATAAAAGTGCAGCTGATGGCGGACAAGAAGTCAGGAAAACAATGAGTGATGCTGTAAGGTAGCTGTGTGTAAAGCCCCTCTCTGCTCTCTAACAGCCAACAGAGCAAACAGGCAGATGAGCTGCACCACCACTGCTGCTTACTCTGCACTCATTTGTACATTTAAAAAAAAAAATGTACTTCATTATTACACTCTTATTCTACATCATGTATCATGTTGTCAGAGCTGCTTCACTTTAAACACCCCAAAGTGAAAGCTGTGACTATACTACCAATCCACAATGACAAACACATCAGTCACCCTCTCTGTAGGGGCAATGAGTTCTCCAGTGCACACGGACACACCTGCGCCATCCACCATCCCTGCACACATTCACTAGAGACACAGCAACAGTTTGACTGGATACAATTCTCTCATTTTCAGGGTCGAATTTGGCGTGCACAGTAAACAGTTTTTATATTAATTGCAAAAAACTGAAATTTTAGTAAAAGCATTTGTGTGACCTCAAAATGACGATGACGTTATGATGTGACTTAAGTGATTGTTTATGAAGCATGAATTGAACGTGGGCAGCATGCAGTGGCTCCATTAACATGTCTGAGCGGCAGGGTTCTAACTGATGGACCCAGGCTTTCATTTTGCGCCGAGTGCACCGCCGATCGGTCCTTTTTGCATCCTCCTGCCGCGCACACCAAACACACAGGCTTCATATGTTGCAGAAGCGTCGACTAATGACGCTCCTGTCAGATCAGACACCGAGCCTGTGTTGAGGGAGGTGGTGGTGGTGGTGGTGGAGGTGGTGGTGGTGGGGGGGGAGTTCGCCGATAACAATCGAAGCAGGGCTGCGGCTGCTGCACACCTGAAACAATGCACCGCGCTGCGCCTCTCCATCAGCCGCTCATTAAGGCAGAAAATAAGCTCATGGTGGTGCAGCAATGCAAAAGCAAATTGGCATTAATGTGCGCACCGTAAAACGAGATTCATCCACCCGCCCACCCTCTGATTCTCCCCCATCGGGCTTCAAATCCCCTTTGAAGGCGCAAAATCACACAGAAAACAAATGACGCCAGTGATGGTGGGAATAATCTCGACCATCTGGAGCAGCGGGGCGAATCTTCTTTAGTTTTACGTTTATAAAGGTGAGAGGCAAAGAAGAAGAAGAAGAAAAAAAAAATCAACGCTATTGTGTCGCGCACAACCGAGAAGCCATTGCAAGTAGGTTAACCCGCTCAACCCAACGCGGAACGTCTCCAAAGAAAACACAAAAAACGCGCAAATGTCAGCTACTGCTCGTGCGTACCTTTGCTCTCCTGCCCCTCGTCCTGAGTCTCCTCTGCGTTGGACTCCATGGCCGGCTTTGTCCCATCCATTATTATCGCGGAATATAGTCTCCTTGTGGCACTTGTACCTCACAGTCTGTGGATGGTGGAGCCTGCTCTGATGGTGCCTTGATGCTCTCTCTCTCTCTGTCTGTCTCTCGCTCTCTCTCTCTCTCGTACACACCCTCCCTCCCCCTCCTCTCTCTCTTTCCTCCTGTTAAAGCTTAGCACTGTCTCTTTATGTAAAATAACAATCCAGTTTCAAGATGCAAAGGCGCTGTCAGATTGGATTTACTCCGCGCACTCGGATTAGCCCCCAAATGATGCCAGATAACGTATTCTGCCCCCCAGATCCTTCCCGGCAGAGGAGGGAATGATGTTTATAGTTTAAAATACCTCTAGAACATCTCCAGAGTCTCGAGATGGAAAGGTTCTGTTGGATTGGGTTCATTTGCACAGACAGATTAGCCCCCTGAGTGATGCTGGATAAAGCATGTTAACAGCCATGAAAGAAGATTAAATGAGTTTTACTTCAGAAATACTTTCCTGGTTATTCATTCTGGTCTGCCATGGTTACAAAATGCAATCCATATATTGGATTTATTTGAACATGTAGCGCTCATATTATGCAACATGGAGTATTTTGCCCCCTGAAACACTCTTAAAGTTGACAAAATTATGCTTATAGTTTAAAAAACTCTAAAATATCAGTTCTGGTGACTAATGGTTTTATTTCTATGAGGCATCAAAAAGCCTAGACCCTGTCTGTCTTGATTTATTTTGCCTGTTTGGATAAAGCCCCACATTTCTCCATCTAACAGACACCTTTAACCCCCCCCCCCCAAAGTGAAGTCATGGTGCTCCAACTTCACACAGAGAAAGAGAGGCTCATGATGCAACATTATACTCCTAATGAGACTCGGTTGTCTTGCAGATTCTCATGCTGCAGAGATACTGTCACTTTTATTACATGGGGATTATTAGCCCCCAAAATTGTGCCAAACTTTAAAGAAAATTCTGTTTAAAACGCATACTACATCTTTAAATATATCCACGGTGTTACATGATAATCTTTGAAAAGGCTCAAGATGCAAAGGAGCCATCACATTGGGTCTATTTGCAGTTGGGGATAAGACCCCCAATTATACCACATCATGCATTATTAACCTTTAACCCCTCTGAAGTGAGGGAAAGATTATGCACGTGGTTTAAAATTCTTCTTAAATATCTCTCTTGGTGATGCATGATTGTCCTTCAAGTGGCCATTGTTATTTAAACATTTTTGATGATGTGCCATGTCCCTTGATTTGAGAATAAAACCAACGTTTTTATTTCATCTTTTGTCTCAGTGGAGCAGAGGAGGATATAAGGACAAAATGTGCAGGAGATGTAAATATGCAAACTCATGGGTACCCATGCATGCATGAACACACACACACACACACACACACACACACACACACACAGCAAACCACACATTCACCGCCCCCTCTCCATCTGGTGAGTTGAAAGTGAGGGAGGGAGGGAAGGATGGAAGGAGAGGAAGAGGAGTGCAAGAGAAAAGTGAGAATCCGAGCGAGATTCAGGGAGAGATTTTTCAATTGAATTCTTAGTTTCCTCTCATGGAAATGGCCCGTGCGTGCAAAATTCATCACTCGTCATTTTTAATTTAACAGGTTAAGATATTTTAAGCATCCAATCAGCACTAAGCAGACAAATGGCGGCTGTGTAGGAGGATGTTAAAGCCAGTGGGCGTGTTGAAGCAGGATCCTTAACACTCATTTCTAATGCTGTCAGGATAATTCCCATTAGAAAAGAGACAACAAACACACATAAGGAGGATGCTGGTTTCTTATTATAGCATGTGTGTTGTGTAATGTGTCCATTTATAGTAAATTAAACTCACGTTTACTCCCTCTCAAATTGATCTGAGCTTTGATTGGATCTTTTTTTTTAACCAATCAAAGCCTCTTAACTGCTAAACAGCCATGTGCCGGGCTTTACTTAGGAGGGGAGCCTTTGTTTGCCTCTGAGGGTGCTGATTGGCTGTGTGTAAAATCCCACAATCCAATGGGAAATCAAGCAAGGTGAGTCCCCAAATCCCTGGAATATTATGAAACGTGGGTGTGGTGTGTTTATCCAGGAAAAGGGATGGAGGGGAAGGGGGGGTGTTACTGTTTCCATAATTCACCCCGTTTTTCTAATAATAAACACATCATGAGACAAAGGGAACGCCATCTGTCCAGAATCCTCTTAAAAAAGATTTGAATTCAAGCCCACGTGGCCCTGATTCAGACAAAGCTCCCAGTCCAGGAACCCCCCCCGCCCCAACACACACACACTCTGTCTCTTCACAGACAGAGGTGAGCCCACCAGGCCCTGATGTGTTTTTTCCTCCAACAAAGCATCAGACACCAGAACGGCTGACGACATTTAGCAGATCCATTCACCCCCAAGGGCTGAAATTAACACCCAGTGTGCACCGTATGCTGCTGAATCAAAGGGGTCGCCGTCACTCTGACTTTTTGACATTTGAATGGCCCTCTGATATCGAGCCACCAGGAAACCTGATCCACTGCGTAGATGAAGGCGCAGGTTTAGAGTCTCTGTCGGGCATCACTGAAAACACAAGAGACGTCTCTGGAGCCAAAACAGACATTTTTCATCATTCACAACTCTTAAGACGACGATGTTTTCAATATCTGATTTCTTAACACTTCAAATGCTAAGTTATCTATCAGTAGGTAATGGGTTCAAACATCATTGTGTTACTTTATCTGGAGATAAACGTTGTTGGATTTCAGCCAAGTGAGCAGGTCGTAGAAGTGACTGGCAGCTTTCTCATTTCATTTTCCTTTATAGATATTTATTTATACATAGGAACATAATAAATGGAAAGAAACTGATCATGCAACTTGGATAAAATGAAGAATGAAAGTTAAAGTGGAAAAGATATTTCTTACTGCTTAAATAATTTCCCTTTATAACAAATGACTTCCTGTTTCGTCTCATGATTCAGACGCACATAAAAACAGCAACGGAGACCAAAAAAACACAAACACCCTCAGCTGACTGTTATTAGGTTTTAGGGGTGAATTTCAAGCCCCCCTTTCCCCCACAGAACCCCCATAATCCTTTGCTGGGTCACACAGATTAAGGACTTGTCCAGAAGATGAGATACAGTGCTTGTTGGCACTGTTCACTGTCAGTCAGACACACACACACACACATATACACACACACACACACTATTCAGTGGACTCGGGCCCAAACCTCTAACTCAAGTTGCGTTCCAGAGACGTCAGAAAGTCGGAAATCTCACAGTTCCTTTGCCTCTTCCAATTGGAATTCCGAGTAGGATGTCTTAACCCAGTTTTCCCAGGATGCGATTACTTCACATCACTTGGAGGGAACTTTTCTCTGCATGAAAACGAACCATAGTCGTTGACGTACCTCCAACAGTCTGCGCATTTAAACAAACACTTTAACCTGTCATCTCACAAGGTCCTGTTTACAGCTGGTCTTTAAATGCATTTTCACATCAAGCTGTTTGTGTCCATGTCCAGATTATGTACCACCTCCTCCAGAAGTATAAAGAGAAACGCTAACAGTTCAAACAGATGGTCCCAAGAAAGCAAAGGTTTGGTCTCCCACTAGTCATAAATTCATGTTTCATTATTTTAAGAATATATTTTTGGATTGTTCTTTATTTTCCTACTTAATTTAGTCTTCTTCTTCCCTTCTGTTTCTCGCTCCCTGTGTGTATTTTCACTCCAGTAAGGCATTCTCAGCATAGTCTTGAGTGCTTCCTGTTTTATTTTGTAGTTCTTTCTCCCAGTGTGTCGCGTGCTTCCTCTCCACGGTGATCGTGTGCCCCACTCTGATTGTTAATCAGTCTCACCGGTGTTTTGAGTTTTTAGTCTCTGTTGTAGTTCTATTCTGTGTCAGTTCATCGTCAAAACCTTCCTTGTGTCTCTGAACTCCTAGTGGGAATTATGTGAGTGCGTCTTGAGTTTTTGTTTGGATTTTTTCTCTTGTCTTCTTTTGTTGACTCCTGTTTGACTTCAAGTGGAAACTTGATGAATTGCAGGTTTTCGCATGTCTGCATTGGCTTCATTTTTCAACACCAGAGGTTAGCGCTTAATGAAATCTAGCATTTCTCACTCCTGCAGGGTTTTTTTTTTTTTTTACAAAAGCTTAAGAACCACCAGTCTGTAGGATGGATCCTCTTGGGGACATGAATATCTGTGCTACATTTTATGTCAGTCAATCCAATTGTTGTGGAGACAAAAACCAAAGCCGCTGGAAATTGTCGTCTTGGGACCATGAATCCAATCCAGTCGTTGTTGAGATAATTCAGCATGGACTAGAGCCACACTGCAATCCCCCTGACCCACAAAACTCTGCATTGTTTCATATTTATTGTTTGCATTGCGAGATTTGTGACGGAGAAAATGATTTGGCTTTGGGCCGCTCTTCATATCAAAGGCGTGTGCGGTTATACGAGGGTTTTTGGGGGTAGGACTCAGGATTCACATTTAATCCTCTTCAGCCATATGAAAGACAATAAAGAGAGATTTAGAGTTGAAAAATTAAATTGGCAAAATCCATGTATGCAGCCTGTAGTTTAAACCTTAAACAGTGAGTTTGTTTGAGGAAGAATGTGCGACGTTATGCCTTGAATTGACCGCCTGACTTTGCTCAATCTTCAGCGATCTCGGCCAATTTTGGGCCTTCAAAAAGAGCAACTCTCTTATCCGCATTCAAAACTCTTGGCATCCATTAAAGGGAAAGCTACGTGTGCCCGCCGACTGCCTGTCTTCTCTCGTTACAGCGAAACAAAGACGAGACAGTGGAACCCAAACGAGGTCGTCCGAAAGTAACGAGGACATAGCAGCTTCATCCTGTCATCAGACGTGGAGTTAACAGATGAGAAGAAAAAGAAAAAAGGAGACAGCATTCCCTGGACACCTCTGTAAACAAATTCAGAAGTGTCTTCAACGTTTTAAAGTTGCATTTAAAAATAGAAGAAGAGCCTCTCATGTCACTGTGTGTGACAAGGCCTCCAGGCTGCACTGATTCAAATCTTTCAGCGATGCTATCGGTTCCTAGAAAACTTCTCACACTGCCTCGTAACAGCTTGAGCCAAAAAAAAACTAATTTATCATAAAGCCGTGAAGAGGGGACCGGCTGAGAGAATTCGTGTCAGCGTAGCATCAGAAGAATGATTTCTACTCCTACGAGCAGCTCAGCTGAAGGCGGGAGCTGTTGACATGCAGCCAGTGTGTTTTAAAGCTTTCTGTGCCGCATCGCAGGGAGAATTATCTGCTGGACAGTTAGAGTGGACTCTAAATAAGTTATGTAGTCGTCCCCTATGAAAAGGAGCAGTAGGCAACGAGATGCGTAATGTCACAAATTAGTTTGTTGGTGCAGCAGCAAGTCCCAGTCACATAGTCTCAGTGATGTCCTCATTAGGTTTCTGGAGCTGCGTTTTGAAGCCATAGATGGAGGTCGCCGCGTTAGAAATGCATACTCTACCAAACTTTTGATCAGTCTAGAAACCAGCAAAGAAGTGGAGATACGGCCGGCCTTAAGCCTCCTCGCAAACAGCTACAACCAACACATCTGTGGGTCAACTGAGCAAGGCCCCAATTATACAAACCCCCTTAGAGTTCTTACAAATAAATACAAATTAGAGACCAAAACTGTTTTTGAAACAGGCCGTTAATCTGGTTATCTTTTCTGCAAAAACAGGCATTTTAACACTGGGGTTAATGGGGACGCCGTGGCTTCTGCAGCCAGCCTCAAGTGGACACTCGAGGAACTGCAGTTTTTTTGCACCTCGGGTTTGACTTCAGCTTTTAACACTGGAGGTTGCCGCTTGGTCCTAATTGAGTTCATCAACCGAAAATGATTGTTTAGCCTCCCTTTTTCAGTTGGTCCACCACTTTGGTCTGGATTGGTTGACTGTAGGTCTGTATGAAGATGGACGCCATGTCTCCACTGGACTAATGTGAAGCCAACATAACTCCCATGAGGGGTTGACATGTTATGCTGATGACATTTTGGATCTACAGGCTGCATGTTGAAACAGTTTCTAAACAGGTTTTGACCATGTACACTGCTTTGTACTGTTCATTTACCTTCTTTGTGATTGTAGCTTGTTCTGGAAGAACCGAACAACATAGAATGCAGCCTTACAGAGCTGCTAGCTTGACTAGACTCTGATCCCATTAACGTATTAATGTATCAGTAGATTGGTGTGAGGTTTAAGCAGTAGTGTCTGATTTAAAACACAATGAAAAGTGATTTAATCAGTGAGTGAACAAAGATGCATGAAGGAGCACTGATGTTGTAAAGATTCTGTAAAGTGTCTTCATAGTCTCTCTTTTCTTGTCTGGGGGTTGCTCAGCCTCACTACAGGCATCACTTTGACCTTTTAAATGTCTTCCTGTCAAGCTGCTCAACACCATTAAGCGCCTCTCTTGTCGAGGTCTGACACTGACGATCGGGCACTGATCTCTGATCCGAGAGGTTGACCTCACCAAGACCTCTGCTTTGTGTTGACCTGAGCCTCGGTAAATCACTGCCCACTGCTGAGAGCTACTTGTGTCCGTGTGGGTGCTAAGTCTGAACAGATGACACTTCAGAGTTGTAGAAATGAATCAATTCAAATGTTGTTTAGCCTTGTCAGTTTGTTGATGTTGCTCGGCAAAGCAAATGGTATCGAATCGATTTCTTTCTTCAGGGTTTCCTGTTTTATTTTGTAGTTCTTGTCCCCAGTGTTTCATGTTGAGTTTTACTTCCTGCCCTTGTGTTTCCCTCCACTTTGATTGCCCTCATTAGCTTCACCTGTGACTTGTTTGTCTATTTAGTGTCTGTGTGCTTTCATTTTTACGTGTCAGTTTGTAAAAATGTAAACCTCTCTGGATTTTTGTCATGTTGTGTCATTTTGTGTTTTTCCTTTTACTTGGACTTTTACTTCATGTGGGTCCTAATCCACGTTTCCCACAACCGTGACAGTACGTTGCCATTTTGTTGCACACTGATGTATTTTTACAGCTAAATCCAAGTTCAAACCAGTAATTGTTTGAGACTTAAACTTATATTTGAGGCAAAACACTAAAGTGGTGAAACTCAAGGGGGGGCCATTCTGTGGTGCCCAGCCTGTACTTTGTGCCCCTGCACCTCAGAAAGCATACTCAAGCCCCTGCATAGACCATCACTTTTGAGATCCAAGCATTTAAAGGTGTCAGAATCAATAAACACTGTGTCACAGCTCCTTTTAATTCTGTATCTAAATTTATTTAGGCAATGCAACCAAAATAAGCACAAGTGCACATGGAGATATTTTTTCTAATTTGGTCATGTGGTTAGCTTCTGCATTTATCTAATTTGAGTCCAACTTTCTCCTGCATGCAACAGTTTAAGCTTCTGTCTGATCCCATCTTTCAGCAACATGCTTCTCTCAGCATGTCTGTTTTTATCTGTTTGCTTATTGATTTATCTGACTGCTTTAGTCAAATACAAGTGTTTTATCAGTAATGCTGGAAGCAGGCCATCAGCTGAGCAAACAGACCTACAAACAAACACACACACACCCTGTCTCAGCGTCGGCTTTACAAGCCTCCCGCTGTCGCTTCAGTCTAATCCTTGCCATTTTAATGGGCTTCTGGCTTCCTCTAAAAGGGAAACCTTAGGCAGAGAGCGAGATCGAAACAATACACCTTGCATTGTCTCTCACCTGGAAGTTCCTCTTTTTTTTTAACTCTGTAAAAATCACATGTCAGTGTGTGTGTGTGTGTGTGTGCTTGTGCTTTCTGTGCGTCAAAGTGTGTTTTTTTTTTTCTGTGCATATGTGCGTCCAGATCCGGGCTCTTAATCTGTGGTAGTGATGATGACCCAGTTTCAACACCCCCCCCCCCCCCCTCCTGCTTTCCCCATCCACCGCCTGTGACCCCGCCCTCTGCTGACAGTCGCCAAGGAGACGCTTCCCTCTCATCCCTATGGTCGGATGCTGGCAAAGGTTAGTCCATCACATACACACACACACACTCACACACTCATTAGAATGACATCAGCAGGAATAAAAACACTTTTATTGTCAGGTCAATCCCATTTGTGCTTTGGAGTTTCAAAGGAATGTTCCAAACAAACGCAGATGGGATTTGTCTTTTCAGCAGAGCAGTTTCTCTTTCTTTCTCTGCGTCTGTCCTCTTGTTGTTTCCCTTCGGATGAAACAGGAAGCGGGGCAACTTTTAATGCAAATTCATGCAAACTAATCCCGTCGTGCTTCGTCATCACGCGCGTCGCCCGACACACCTGCACTCCTGTTCTGGATTTGCATGCGATTGTCGCAGTTTTCGCTTTAATGTAGAAATGATTTGAGATAAGATTTAGCACAACAATGACTCTCTTTTTTTTTTTTTTTTTTGGCATCTATTCTCTCTCGTTCACATGCACGCACATAATCCACACACTCGCCCTCTACAACCACAAACAGAAATAACCTCAACGTGAGGAAGCATCTCTGAAATATCTTGCTTTATTTATAATATCCGACTCCTGTCAGTACGGACGGCTTAACCTACACACACCTAACCCCACACATGCACACACACACACATGCATACACACCCATCCCCCTCCACCACTGTCCCCCCCCCCCCCTCCCTCTGTCCAACAATTTATCCTCCGAGCCGCTAATCCCGCTGGCCCAGATTTGGCCCACAGTCTGCTCCACATGATGTTTGTTGTCATCCAAACAACTGCACACACACCCCACACCAATCCCAAACACTCACACACACACACACACACACACACACACACACACACACACACACACGTATATATATATATACCCATATACCACCCAAACCCCAGCCCCCCACTGCAGGCTTCCTAGCTGCCTTCCTGCATGTAGCACCTGTGACCTACTGTACTGAACTGCAGCACATGCCAGCAGCGATGTGGGCTAAGAGAGCTGCTCCCATCTACAGTATTCAAGCAAATCATGAGTCACCGCATGGAGGACATGCAAAGCATGGGTGGGCTCATCATCATCATCATCATCATCATCCTCACTCCAGGGTGTGGTGGGCATTTTCCTGTCGTCTTTATGTCATGTTTTTGTCATGAAGCTCAGTTTTCAGTCAGGCTCCTCTGATAAGATGAACAATCGCACGCATGTGCCGGGAAAAATTTGGTACAGCGCCCGCCTCGGAGCCTTGTGCATCGCCTCGTCGCCATGGCAACAGGTCCTCTCGACGGCGACAGATTCTGACACATTCCGAGTAGCCGTCGGGGGGGGGGGGGCTGAGCTAAAAATAAATAAATAAAAAATGCCCACATGCAGGACGAGGGAGAAAAAGAACGAGAGAGGCTGCAGCCCAAATAAGAAAGTGAATACGGGGGTTGGAAGCTGGTTGAGCTGAGGACGTACTGCAGGTGCATTTTTCAAATATTTAAAAGAAAGTGTGTTTTGTTTCTACTTCTACTAGTCAGGGGTCACAGCAGGGGAGGAACATAACTGAAGGGATATGTGATACAACCAAAGAACAACTTTTAAAACATTCAAAAAGTCTCCACACAAGGGGACATAGATAGGAAATCAATAGATAGAAAGAGGCAAATATAGAAGATATCTGGAAAATGATGATTGTGCCTCAAACTTTTCACTGATTCGGTTTTATACAGGATCAATCGTGCCCTGAGAGTGATCAATAAAAGCACCAAAATCAAGTTAAAATAAGAGTTAGAAATGAGACAAAACATTCTGACTCATGCAGAAGAACAAAGAATGATGTGCTCTGAAGTACAACAATATGGAAGCAGGGGCGGCATTTTCTTAATAACAAAGGGAGTGATGAATGTTTGAAATATTCTCAAACTGTGAACGCAAAGGCTGAAGGACAGTGTAAACGGGGCCAGCAGAAACAGACGGATGAATCAGCAAAGAGACATCATCCGTCAGGGAAAAAAAGTTTGTCTCTATATCTGTTACTTTTGAGTCCCTACCGTTAATTTCATTTAATGGCTGACTTAAGAACAGCTCAGCATCTGCCTCTTTTAGATTTGCTTTTTTTTTTTAAGGTCAGGCTGTTTTCAAACTTCCCTCAAAGGCCCATCATCATGCTAGCAGTTTGTATGGCCTCATTTTTGGTTAAAAAAAAAATCCATTAATTTCAATGCAGAAGTAAATTTCATATTCTAAAAAGCCAATTTTGACACGTTGACAGAAAATAACAATTTGCTCTAAATAGTTCGTGTCTTTTTCCGCACACACTGTTCAGGGGGGGAGAATTGTCATGAAACTAATGTGTTTCGACATTATGAAGGGTTAAAGAGTTATTTATAATAAGGGGGCGTGGCTGGACATTTGAGTCTTTTCTTTGTCAAACTGAGTAACACATGTAGAAGACTCTTTCCTCTTATTACACTTCATTGCCAACTGTCCTTCTTGATTTGACTCTGTAAAGTCGAGGGTAAAGATGAATTGCACACGCACACATCGGTTGTGTTAACACTTTCAGAAAGTTTAGAGACGCTGCCCCAGAGTCACGTCAACACTTGTCAACATCTGATAATTAACAGGGAAATCTAAGATGTGAAAATGTGCTGTGTAATCCAGCATGAGGGATTGACTCTGACACAACATTTAAGAGATCTTTAATCAAGGCTGTGCAGCGTAACATTACAGCCACCTTGAATATGTTTAATAGCTGAGTTCATATATCAGATTTGATAGATAAAGATAGAGAGAGAGATTTTTGAGAAGGCAGTGATTTTGGGTTGTATGCAGACTTTCCCCAAAACTATAATTCCGACACTCTCTCTGCAGTTTGTCTTTTCTGTTTTCCTAATCAGGTCAGTGGATCGTTCCACTTTTTTTTTTTTTTTTCTCCGAGTGATCATTAATTCCTTCAGAATAAAACAATCCTTTAAACTCCGCGGCCTTTGAAGTCTGGCTGCTTCATTGGGTATCCGTCGCGCGGATCCACAGGAGAGGACGAGGAGGAGAGGAGGATGTGAGTTTCCACATGGAGACGGAGTGCGGCAGGAAAAAAAGGAGAGCACAAAGAGCCAATTCAAGAAGGAGGACTCAAAAAGGGGGGGGGGGAGTGGAAAGAATAATGATGAAGACAATGAGAGGAGCAGATGAGGATGGAAGACGGGGCGATGATGCTGATGATGAGACGACAGGAGCAAGAAGAGGGAGCTGAAAGAGGAGACGCTTTACTGTTTAGTCCCGCTGAGACATTGCACTAGTTCCCCGTCGTAGTAAATCATGTCACTTGGCTACATCCTGTCTGTTCTCAACTTCTCAGCGGCCTGAAGGCGATAAACAGGCCAGCTGCACGTATTGGAAACAGATGTTGTGAGAGGGCGAGGGAGACACAGGCTAAGAAAAGAGAGACATTCTGCTGAGTGCGTTTCTCTGGCTCCCGTAATGAGATCCATCTGAGAGCTACTGGTTTCAGGTCAGCCTGCAGTGAAACACAAAACACAACGCTGACTATCTGCCAACACATTCTGGTCTGATTACTTCCTACAGAACAAATTGGAAACCAACATCGGTCACATCCACAATCTGCTTTTCTGTGATCGCAAAAACATGAGGGGAGGGGAGGAGGGGGGAAGTTTGCTGCGTTTAGCTGCCGAGGGGTCAACTGGGGAAACGAGTATCGGTAAAAGAAGCCAAATGCGGTTTCAAGGGCGAGAATTAAAACGTCTTCCTGTTTTCTGATAAGCTTCCTTTTCTTTTCTGTTGAAAGAGAACAGAAAGGACGCTTTGACCCTGCTTTCGTTCTGCTCTGCTTTTCACGCACGATGGCCCTGCTGTTATCACTGTCAACATCTATGTGTGCGTCCTTGTATTTATTACACATATCAGTATAGTGGCCCGTTTCCTGCCCTGAATAGTGATTTAATATCAATCTGTACACCTTTTTAAGGATCTACTTTTTTGTGATTCAGGATGTTATAAAGTGACACCCCGGTCCAGGTGGCATCGCTGCAAAGACGAATTGAAGACGAAACTGGTGAAAACGGAAGTAGTTAAATTCTGGTGGAGCCTCACATGAAACAAATCAACCACACATGGGGACATTTTGGTACATCAGTTGAAGAAACACCCAAATTTAGGACGCGATTATGATTCAAACTTTGCTTTTCAGCGTTTAATTATAAGAAATGTGTCCACATAAAGACACGATTTGTACAGAGTCCTGTATCCGAGACGTGTACCTGCATCAGAATGACTCAGCTTTAAGAACTTTTTGCTTTTCAGTCGTCTTGATCATTTCTGATGCTCGCTTTCCAATGCAAAACCAAACACTTGGTTGTGGAAAAGGAGAAGATGTGCAAACCCCACGTGCTTCCTGCAGCACGCCTTCTTACTCTGCACAACGGGAATTGTCTTCCGTGTCTCAACCTTGTCCATCCTGTTTAATCTGCAGTGAGCCAGCGGATCACTCCCTTTTAATCCAATCATCATCACCTCTCACATGGGGAGTTGATGTGAGGCAATTGTTTGCACCGAAATCACAATTTCACCCACAGGAGGACGCATTCCCCTGAAGATAACCACATTGAATGACCTTGAAGCTCCACCGGTGGGCTGAATTGTTCTATACTTAAAAAACAAACTTAAATTGAAAAGGACAATAAGAGGGGACAAGAAAAGTAATGTTTAACTGCATTGTAAAAATCTTTACAGATATCTGGACCACCCTACACCAAACTTCCTGTATCTTTTGTATGATTTTGTTCAGATTCAGTTTATCATTGAATCACTGAGATGTCGAGAAGCTGACAGCAGTGAGTGATGCTAACACAATCTCAAAATTGCGGCTGCAGATAATCGTGCAGCAGAGTGCGCGCACGCTCATTTCGAGTGACGCAGACCCCCGTGACGTTGAAAAAAAACCCTAAATGATAACGTCGCCTTTAACAAACAAACTGGTGCTGAAGTGGGTTACAAATCTTGGTTTGAGCCTTTAAACTGATTAGAGGACGACACAGCATCGCACACAGCTCTCACACGACCAGCAGAAGAAAAATCTCTGCAGCAGCAGGAAACAGCATCCCCCCCCCCACCCAAAAAAAACCAAACAACGAAGTTTAAATCTGACCTCATTGCTTCCTAAAAAATTAAAACGAAAGTAGGAGAAACAGACGGATGAAAAAAAAAAAAAAGTCCACTCACCCATTTTTTGTTCAGCTGTCGTGCGAACTGGCCCTGAGACAAAGAAGTGAGAGAAGTCCCAGATGATGTCCACAGGTTGTTTGGAGGGGGCAGCGTACTTACAACTGGACGTCCCGTTTGGGAATCAGGGCTGGTGGGGGTAGAGAGGGGATGACGTCATAGCCCTGCTAGACATGGATCAGACTTCTTGTATCCAAAAACACTACAAGTGTTCTGATTGGTTCTTCCGAGCCTTATTATAAGAAAATATTTTATTTTATTTTTACTAAAGTGCAGACAGGAGATGTGTTTCTTTGTTTAAATTTATTTACTCATTTTGTGATATTCTCAACGAATCAGAAGCTTTAGTTTACAGGTTAAATATTTAAATAATACGCACACTCTAATGGTTAGTTATAATTTAATATCCAGGATCACTCTCAGTGGTTAGTACGCGTGTCGGCCCGGGTTCGAGTCCCTTCCCGCATGTCATCCCCCCACTCTCTGTACGATTTCTGAATCTATCCACTGTCCTATCTCTAAAATAAAAGCATAAAAATCCTCAAAATAAACCTGTAAAAAAAAAAAAAAAAGTGTAAATGACTACAAGTCAGGACTACAAAACCCAGCATGCAGCGCTGGAACGCAACTAATTGCATTTACTCAAGTAGAGTTTTGAAAAGCTCTTTTTAAACTTAAATAGTTGAAGTTTCTGACATGTTATATTTCATTTAGAGGAATGTTAGGTTGTTTTTTTTCTTAACTTCCTAAGTGGCAGCCACAGATTCTTTCCTAAAGTAAGAAAACCAACTTTTAAAAATAGGTTAACTGAAAAAAAAAACCCTCATGAGGTGTAGTGAATTGATGATGCAGAGCGAGAGTAGTGTGCAGGATTTTGACTTTTCAACGTGACAGTTTGAAAACAGAAGCACCTACTTCATGAGATAGTTGGATGGGCGAGCTCGTCCTTTTAAACTAATGGAGATGATTCTCTTACATAATATGCAGAAAGAATCTATCAGACTGAAACTTTCAAATTTAGAAACCAAGTGGAACATGTTTAATTAAAATTTTAAAGTCTGCTTTGGTGATGTGCTGCTTAAGAGCTTAAGCGCTGTTCTTAAATAACAGAGAAGTACCAGGAAAGCTTTTATTCCAAACATCAAACACTTTATTATAAACAGAATTTATATTAAAAAACACATCCATCTGTTAAAAAAAGAAAAAGGTTGCCGGATGTTGCGAGCAGAAGATAAAAGAGAATAATGAGCGTCCCTCCTGAGAAACGCTGTGAACAGCTTTGAACAGGATGTCAGAATCAGAGAGGCACGGTTTAGAAACAACAACAACAAATCGGTCTTTGTGTTTGTGGTTCAGGGGGAAGACCAGAGGCGGCCATGCGGGAACACTTTTTCCTGAATTTGAGTACAGGAGGAGGGTCGCCGACTGTTTTTTTTTGTGGTTAAACCGAGTTGACGGGCGTAAGAGGAGCCACTGCAGCATGTGACGTGGCGGAGCTGGAGGGTAAACAGGAGCAGATTAGGAGGAAAGCGTCGTTTGAATATATTTAAATCACCTGCAGCGGTGGCTCGACTGTCCCTCTGACCCTCAGCTGACTCCACAGATGTTTACTGTGCTTTCAAAAGAGAGAGAAGCTAAGTTAATTAGCTCCTGTAAATACGTAAAGCTACACTTAATCAAACATGCTGCAGCAGCCAATAGGTAACAGGATGACCTTTAACCCTCAGGTGACCCCAAACGTGTCATCGCAGACAGGAGAGACTCAGTTCACAGCTTCAGTGGGATGACGGGCCAGTACTTGGGCTGTTTGCGGTCGCAGTTCCTGTCGAACGCGAGCTGCATCGCCGCCTCCATGGCCATGATCTTCGCCGAGTCCTCGCCGTACAGCTTCTTCATCTCCGCCCCTCGCCTCTCGCCGGGTCGCTCCAGGGGAGGAGCCGCGCTGCCCCGCCAGGAGACGCTGTGCAGGTCCTGGTCGGCCGGCACGTAGCTGCCCTGCTGCTCCGCTTCCAGCTGCTGTTGCTTCTCTGCAAGGACACGACAACATGTTGTTCTTTTCTTTTTTTTTCTTTTTTTTCAAAGCGCAGCTCGTCCACCTTTCATTCACTTTCTCAACATCTACTCACTCAGCTCCTCTTTGTGTTTTTCCGTCTGGGCGAAGTACTGCCGAAGCTCCTCGCTGATCTCCATGTTGCTGACGTCACACTCGATCTCGCTGTCCGAGCTGCTCCCCTCCTCCTCCTCGTCCTCCTCCTCCTCCTCCTCCTCCTCAGAGCTACCATCTCCCTCGTGCCAGTCTGCGTAACGCCGCTGCCCGCTGGCCGGCTGCCCCTGGCGGTATCCGGGGCCGTAGGCGGCCATTAAGGCCTTTCTGTAGGCGCGCCTGTGTCTCTGGTGCCACGCCATCGCCTGCTGGTAGTGCTGCCAGTAGCGGCTGTACACCGGGCTGGAGAACCAGGACATCACAGTGCTTATGTCCTCCTGCAGACGAGAAGCATTAGTACCATTTTATTCTTCATCTCAAACCATTCAGTCAAACATCACCAGTTATTGTTTCATCTCAAGTTAGCTTCTTTAACATTCATTTTGCGTGAAAGCTGATGACTGAGCACTTCTAATGGAGGACTATTTATTCTTATTTAACTGGAGAAATGAAGTAGTGTACTTTATATCCAGCACCTGAATGTTTACAGTCTCATACTTCGTTTACTCACCATGACTGAAGATGCTGCAGTTGACTTCTAACTCTGCTAAAACCACCTGATTCAGAAAGACACGTGATATATTCTGAGGAAAGCTGACCGCTATATCAACAGGAAGAGCATCATTTAAGAGTAAAAACACTCAACACACAGAAACGGGAGCGACATGCTGACATGTTGAAAACAGAAACACCTCTAAACTCTATAATGTGGATAAAAAAGAGGATTAAATGTTACTTACAGCTCGTAGAAACACGCTGAAGTGCCTCTCTTTTAGTTAATATTTACCTCTGGGATGTTAACTTGTTCTGCAGCTCATGGTACTTCCTCTGAGAAAATTTCCCAGCAGCCTTTGAGCCACCTCGAAGTAAAACCTGCTTACGTGGCGCCACCCAGTGGACACAGTGCGAGCATGCAACTTATCCGATTTACTCCAACGCCAGTGTTCTTATTGGATATCCCGGATGTTGTGACAGAAACAGCACCATCTGCTGGATGAGCGCAGGTACTACAAATATATCTGTTAATAAATGTCAAAATAGGGGTTTTCTTTTTAACTTTATTGTTTAATTATTCTGAATGGATATCAAAAGATGACTTCATCATAAAGTAGTAGTTTTTTTATTTATATTTATTTATTTGTTAGGGACAGTGCATATTAATGAACAGCTGTATGATCAACTAAACATTGATCTGAACACATCTTTTTATAAAATATTTTTTTTTACTTCTTTGACTGTATTTCCTGTGTATATTTACTTTTTTCATATTTAGAAATCCACGAAAGACCATCAAACGTGTGTGTTGGGTTTAAATGTTTCATCAAGTCGGCAAAGCTGAAAACTCTGAAATGACATGGTTAGGCTTGCACTGTGATATTTTAGGCAGGCGGTGTACAACAGAGTACTTTTGAGTGTTTGAGTGCTGAGAGACATATTTGACTGTAAATCTGGGTCACGCTTTGGCTCCGGGCTTCAAAGCTTTCAGAGAAAATGCAAAAAGACAGATGTGCCTCTTCCTAACACGTTCCCTCCTATGATGGATTTGTTAACACAAAGGAACACGTCTAAAAAATAAAGCATTGCATTTATTCCAGATTATTTTTAATCATTTTAGATCGTTTTAAATATACCATTTGTTGCAGCTTTGAAATCTTCCCCGGTTTGCTGTGTTAGTGTTTCTTACATGTTAACCTCAAAACCTAAAATTGACACCACATGTCACTTTGCATTTTCGCATTTTCTTCCAGATAATCAAGCTCCTTGATTTTAAAATGGATGTAACTTCACGAGTGGTTTGTTTGGCTTGAATCATTTTAAGGATGCATTCATGTGATCAATGTCTGATAATGCATTCTAAGTAAATATTTAAATATTAATATCTATTACACAATTTAGCATGATTCAATCTAGCATTATACATTCATATCTCTAGTGTCACATCTTTAATTCTGCAAATCACAGAGCTTTTGTGCAGTTCAATCCATGCAATTTTTTTTTTTTTAAATACCCTGCAGATAACCCTACTTAAAAAATAAATTAATTAATTAATAAGGCATATAACATCTTGCATGTATTGATAACTGGAGTGTCAATAGACAACATATTACCTGCACAGTTAAATGTAGGTCACTCAGTACAATAAAGAGTGAACTACTCCCTCTGCTGGTTGACTTCAGTATCACTGATCCTAACTGAGCATCTCTGAACAGAATTCATTCCTGTGATATGAAGCAATGAGCAACATGAGATTATATTTAATTTATTCTGTTGCTTTCTTTCAATCAGGCTGAAGAATTGTAAAAGTTTCTGCGACACTGATTGCCCGAGGACACATCGGATGTGCGGCTGCAGGAGCTGGGGATCGAACTTTGTCATATTGATTGTTCCAAAGCTGAACTGTGAGTTATTGGATTTGCATAGTATCATGGCAGACCACTAAAAACTATGAAGAGCACCGTCAGTAATGATTTAAACTCCTTCACTTATCACTTTCGCGCCTGTCTTGTGACTGCAGCTTAACCCAGTTTCTTCCTTCAGATCTGTTAGCAGCATTTCAACCACAAACTTACAGTCTCACCTTCATGCGACCATGGTTTCACAACCTGCTGTTGTGTGTCTGCATGAAGAGTTCTGCCTGCTAACCCGTCGCTGTTGCGGTTTCAGTTTGTGTGAAGCTGCTCTGCTCGACTCCGTTTCCTCTCCAGCCCGGACGGAAACAAAGCTTCGGCCTGAGAGAGGCGAAGAAAAGAATGACCCGAAACGTGAAGCCAAAGCTTTTAACAGGTAATGCTCCCAAGTTTTCACTGTAACCACTTGATGAAATAGTCAATGCGGCAGGTAGAGGGGACAAAACACCAGTCTAATCTTACACCTTTGTGTTCCAGTTACAAAGTCTGTTTGAGCACAATTGACTTGACTCCTTAAGTTGTGTGTGTGTGTGTGTGTGGTTCTAAACTTCACAGAGATACACGTCCTGCAGCTGTGCAGCCGGGAGCTCTGTGGAAACCATCGCCGTCCTGTGTGGAAAAACTTCCAGGCGTCTTTTCTGGACTTTTCCTCATCATGGCCGCCGCACTGAAACCAAGACTTCAGACTCTGGCCCAGTCTGACATGATGAAGCAAAGGTTGTTTTTTTTTTTTTACTATTTACACAGAAAATGGATTCAAACAATAATACATTACGCTTGTGTCCCTTGGTTCCTGACTGTGTGCGGTATGACCTGCCTGGTTCCTCTCCACAGGCCTACACAAACAGATGCATGAAAATAAAACTACCTTCATATTTGTCCCTCGCTCGCCGCTCAAGCTCAAAGGTGACTTACTTTTTGTTCCTTGTCAGACTGAGATGTGAAGTCCTGCAGGATGGAAACCCCGTCCTCAGAGTGACCACCAGCCACACCGACACCGCAGCGACCTTGATGGATCACAGGAGCATGCGGGCGATGGTTAGCCTACATTGTTTTTTTTACGGTTATATCTAAATATCTGACTCTTTGGGGCTTGTTTTCCTCTGTTTTTAACCCTTTAAATCCTCGTCTCTCTGCTGTCCTCAGCTCCTGCAGGCGGCGTCCAGCAGCCGTCGACTGGAGCAGAAGTTGGATCTCTGCCTTTGGACCCAGAAGGTTTTAATTATCCTCTTAACGTGTCTGAGCGCTCTGTGGGGTCTGACTCTTTTTATCCACTCGTCAGCTGCCTATTGGAACTGCACCACAGCTAAAAACTGAGGCACTGCCGCTTTGAATACTGACCTAAAACTGTCAGCTGATCAATGGGTTGTCTCTACTTAGAAGTGTGATCCATATCAATGTATACGGGGAGAGGTTTGTGTACCTCTCTACCAATACTAAAGGGTTGAACACAAACATAATGGACATTACATTTCTCTCTGGAAACTCGTCATATTTAATCTCAAACTCTGATATGTGTACTGCAACACTTCACAATAAAATGTCTTCAAACTACCAGACCATAAGTGGTGATTCAAGAGTCTGGTGGGGCCCTCCAACCAGCGTTCATCAACCATCGTGTCCCAATGCGTTCTTTTATCTTTTAGCTTAGCAGGGCAATGAGAGTGAGTGCTGTCAGATGGGGCCTCTTAGGGAGGCTCCCTCGGTCATTGCAAAATTTGCACATTTGGGGCCACAGCTTTGGTTTAAGTTTGTGACCCTATCGGTCTGGGGCTCCAAGAAGTTGCCTTCCTTGCCTGTTGATAAGCAGCGCCTCTGGATGCTCAAGCTATAGTGTAATATACCAATATATAACAGGGATATTCATTATGCACCATGATGGGGGAATTAAGAGCAGCTTAATGTTGTCTTAAAAAAGACTCCTGATGTACAATTCTTACATTCCTGTGTGTAAAAGTGAAGTGATGTTGAAAGTAGAAGCAGCAAAGGTCACTTCTGTTTCACATCAGCCTCGTTTGTTCTTCAATGAGATACAACAGTGTGAGGTCGTCGTGTGTCCACTAATAGTTCAGAGAGCTTCTTCAGCAGTCACTTTTGGATATTTGCTTCAGTATGTGCGGGTTAAAACATGCGTTTCTTCTTCTTTTGGCGCTCTGTGTGTCACGGTGCGCTCTCGTTAATGGTAAATCTTTTCTTTTTTTTTGAAATATCTCCTATGATTAATGTTGTTTTGCTCATTTTGCTGCAGTTAGAAAACGTGCAGTGCGTGATGCGCGTGTCGCTGAATGTTCTTTCTTTTGGATTCCAGAGACAGTTGTGAAAACAGCTGCACGAGAGCCTGGTTTCTCTCCAGTCTGCTCCGGGAAACGCCTGGGCGACATTGTATTTGTGAGCTGCAGAATCAACACGGGGAGACACCACGGCAAAGAGTGTCACCTGCAACCGGTCACCAAGTCGGACTGCGAGTTTGACTCCAGGTTCACCCTGGTGAACAGGCAGCAGACGGTTTACCTCGGCTTCACTGGTTTAACACCAGTGGACAGTGGGAGCTACACCTGTGAGTGCTCATATGAAAGGGGAACGCACGTTTTTCAGCTCCACATATCAGTGGAAGGTAAGACGATTTAAGATGTTACAGAGAAAATAACACACTCAACAAAAACACATTTTGGATACAGATGGTTGTTGACGTTTTGTTTTGATGATGTGTAGCAGAAGAAGAGGACAGTGAGATGATTTCGACACTCGTGATCCCTCTGGCTGTTACCTCGACATTAGTCATCACAGCTGGAATAATCGGCGCTATTTACTGTAGAAGAAAGCGTAACAGGTGAGACGCTTCTGCTAATTCCTCGAAGAAAGATAACACCGTGATACTACTTTACACGCGTGTAGGCGAAGTACAATGTGTTGCTACCTTCCCCTGAAAAGAAAAACATTTTAAAAACCCCTCTGCTGCAGAGTTAAACCCATTTGCATTTGTTAAAGGTGTTTATTTTGTGGCTTTTTTTTCGAGCCCAGGCTGCTCACTTGGAGGACTGTAGCCGCAGTATGTGGCCCACGCACTAACCACTAGACTACAGACACCCCCATCCATCTGCATATTTCAAAACGATTTATTTTAGGTTGAGCTGTCATAAAAAAGCTACATAGCTCATTTAAAATTCATTTAGTTTCATTCTTCCTGACTAACTCTGACATTACGCTTACAGAGAAGTCCCAACAGCCGTCGCATGTGAATTCAGCAGATGTGAAACTCCCGAGGGTTTGGACAGCACATACACTTCTCTAGATTGCTTGGTAAATGTGGCTGAAAGTGCACGGCGTCTTACATTTTTTTTAAATGAACATTTGGAAAGTTTTCTCACATTTTGATGTCTCCTCCATAGGACCAGGATGAATCGTACGCAGACCTCGAGCTGACGACCTGTGACATCTACCCGGCTTTCTCCTCATATTTCCTCGAGCATGGTGCTCACTCTGAGATACAGCCAACTGACATGCTCCATGAAACTATGAAAAACTAAATTACGTGTATGTGTTCAACACATTTGGAAATACTCTGAAAATTGATTTACAAGCATAGCGCTGATTTATTGCCTAAAATGATGATTTGATGATGATGGTTTTGTGTGATAATGATGATTTTAGGATGTTTTTTTGATGCCTTTTAGAACTCTTAAGAACAGCTGTCGATGCGTTGCCTGTCAGCAAAACTTACAGCCGGTTGTTTGCACTTCCTGTCCTTGTTTCCTCATTTACTGATCCTTGCTTGTTGGACTCTCTGATGTACGTTGAGGCAGCACCAGAAACTCTTGTATTCTGTCAAAAAACATGAACTGTTTTTGTCAATGGGGTCTGATGGTTTTGCAAATGTGTGAAGACTCTTCAGTACGATGCATTTTTGTTGTTGTTTCCGTCGTATATTTACTGGTATCCTTCTACATACATACCATCTGAGTATCAGATTAAAGGCCTGAGGTAAATGGAGCGATTCATTAGCATTGTTTTCTGACTTGCTCATTGTGTAGCGTCTTAAAACATTAAAGCAGAAACAGTCGGGTCGTGCACTTCCTTTAAAAAGACTTTACACCAGCCTGTTGAGTGTTTGAGGTTTATGTAGCCAGATGACGAAGGTTGGTCCTCCTACCTTCACTGCAGCTCACTGTACTCCCACAGCAGCAGTGAAACTGTTCAGAAGTTTGTCCAGAATGGGCCGACGGAAACTGCTGTTTGTTCTGCTTCTGATGCTAACGCTTTACGTCGACAGCAAAGGTAATGTACAAGTCTTTTAAATGCAACTAAAAACGTCTGATTTCCTTTTGAATGTTTGATATAATTCTGTATTTTGCAGCGTCTCTCATAGATCTTGAGAAAACCACGGGCAGAGAACCAAATGTCACACCGATATGCAGCAACTCAACCATGAGTATCATCACCCTGGTCGTTTGTAAGGTCCGCATGGAGATGAGTCCTGGAGAAGAGTGTCTTTTAGTGTATCGACACGGACATGATTTTGAGCACAAATGTAACCCAAGAGTCCGACTTAAGAAAGAGAATGAGACGATATTTCTGGATTTAACCAGTTTAACACCAGTGGATAGTGGGATCTACACCTGTGAATGCTCACACCCTACGGAAACAAAGATCATCCAGCTCAACATCACCATGAAAGGTAAAGTCTTGTTTCTTTTAAACTTTATACATTTCTCTGGTTATTTTCCATTTCTGGTGATCAATGTCAAAAAATGTGTTTATCTAAAGATAGTTTAAAATATAGTGTTTAACATTTCTGTAGAGATTTTGATCAACATTGACATGATAGCATCAGATGCGGCAGATTTTGATGGTGCTTTTTTGGGGTTGAGATCTGGTGACTGTGGAGGCCATTTGAGTACAGGGAACTCATTGACATGTTGAAGAACTGTGGTCGTAAAGGGATGGACATGGTCAGCAGCGATGCTCAGGTAGGCGTTTAAATGATGCTCAGGTAGGCGTTTAAATGATGCTCAGGTAGTACACAGGGACCTCGGTTGTAACCTGTGGTTATTTGAGTTACTGTTGCCTTTCTATCAGGTCGAACCAGTCCGACTATTCTCCTCTGACCTCTGACCTCAACAAGGCATTACCGCCTAGAGAACTGACGCTCACTGGATATTTTCTCTTTTTCGGACCATTCTCTGTAAACCCTTGAGATGGTTGTGCGGGGAAATCCGAGTAGATGAGCGGTTGCTGAAATACTCCACCAACGACAATGCCACGTTCAAAGTCACTTAAATCAACTTTTTTCACCATTCTGGTTCTCGGTTTGAACATCACAAGATCGTCTTGACCATGTCAAGAGTTGCTGCCATGTGATAGGCTGATTAGATATTTGCATTAATAAGCAGATGTACCTATAAAGTGGCCGGTGAGTGTAAATATACTGTTTCTAAAAGTTCTTTAAAGATGGTGAAAAAACCAGTGATACCTCCCTGATCTTTATGTTTTAGGGGATGAAGCCACAAGCGGCATCACTGAAATCTCTTCTGTAAAGCTGCTTGTAATCGGTGTGATCATAATAATCATAATCAGTGGAGTTATCCTTGGATTTCTCTACAGAATGATCCATCATGGGTAAGAAACTAATAAGGAAGAAATACAATAAATGAACTGAGAAAAAGCTCCAAAAGTTACTGATCTTTCTGTGTCATTTAAGCAACAGAAGACAACAGGACCTACCACCAAGTCCACCAGTTACGGTACAACGCATTGAAACATCAGTAGGATTTTATGACGCTTGACGTTATCCATATTCAGTTAAACATTGTGTTCGTTTGCAGGAGCTCATAGAAGACATTGAGCCGTACAGCACCTACATGCAGAGAGAGAACGGACTTTACTCTGTTCTCAAAATGCCCAGTCGTAAAACCAAAAGGAACCGGTCAACTAGGACGACAGCAATTTACGGAAACCTTTAAATACTTCTTATTGTACGATCTCTACTCTAATGTGATGCATGGAAAACAAGTGAAACAAGATTTTGGGTCCATAAAAATGCAATATTGGGAGGTGTACCTTTGTTTTTAACCCATTAAGCTGTCTGACAAACAATACATGAATGTTCTCAAGTGTATAAATGATTCTGAAAGAACAGTTACAAACCTTATAATTAAATACATCGACCTTCTTTAAGAACTATTTGACAGTGTTTAGTTTCTCTTCAGGTCTCAGAATTTCATCGGGGGTTTAAATTTGAGTCGTTAAACATATGTTCAGTGAATCAAGTCCTGATGGAAGTCGGAACGCCTCTTCATCTTGTTTAACAGATGTTTCCAGACAGTGGTTCTTACATTATGAGGCTTCTTGTGATAGTTGGGTTAATTATGTTTGGGTTCTCATGCTTTGTGTTGCTGGTGTCCTTGCTGGTAACATGGATTCTCTTCTCCTTTCGGGTGATGGTGGCTGCCTCGTAAACCTTTGAACCATCTGAGTATCAGATTAAAGGCCTGAGGTAGATGGAGCGATTCATTAGCATTGTTTTCTGACTTGCTCATTGTGTAGCGTCTTAAAACATTAAAGCAGAAACAGTCGGGTCGTGCACTTCCTTTAAAAAGACTTTACACCAGCCTGTTGAGGGTTTGAGGTTTATGTAGCCAGATGACGAAGGTTGGTCCTCCTACCTTCACTGCAGCTCACTGTACTCCCACAGCAGCAGTGAAACTGTTCAGAAGTTTGTCCAGAATGGGCCGACGGAAACTGCTGTTTGTTCTGCTTCTGATGCTAACGCTTTACGTCGACAGCAAAGGTAATGTACAAGTCTTTTAAATGCAACTAAAAACGTCTGATTTCCTTTTGAATTTTTGATATAATTCTGTAATTTTCTAATTATTTTGCATGATAAAAACATGAATCAATTTAAGATAAATTGAGCAAAATGCTAATTTGTATTTTGGATTGCAGCGTCTCTCATACAGCTTGAGAAAACCACGGGCAGAGAATCAAATGTCACACCGATATGCAGCAACTCAACCATGAGTATCATCACCCTGATCATTTGTAAGGTCCGCATGGAGATGAGTCCTGGAGAAGAGTGTCTTTTAGTGTATCGACACGGAGGTGATTTTGAGCACAAATGTAACCCAAGAGTCCGACTTAAGAAAGAGAATGAGGCGATATTTCTGGATTTAACCAGTTTAACACCAGTGGATAGTGGGATCTACACCTGTGAATGCTCACGCCCTACGAGAACACAGACCCTCCAGCTCAACATCACCGTGAAAGGTAAAGTCTTGTTTCTTTTAAACTTTATACATTTCTCTGGTTATTTTCCATTTCTGGTGATCAATGTCAAAAAATGTGTTTATCTAAAGATAGTTTAAAATATAGTGTTTAACATTTCTGTAGAGATTTTGATCAACATTGACATGATAGCATCAGATGCGGCAGATTTTGAAGGTGCTTTTTTGGGGTTGAGATCTGGTGACTGTGGAGGCCATTTGAGTACAGGGAACTCATTGTCATGTTGAAGAACTGTGGTCATAAAGGGATGGACATGGTCAGCAGCGATGCTCAGGTAGGCGTTTAAATGATGCTCAGGTAGGCGTTTAAATGATGCTCAGGTAGTACACAGGGACCTCGGTTGTAACCTGTAGTTATTTGAGTTACTGTTGCCTTTCTATCAGGTCGAACCAGTCCGACTATTCTCCTCTGACCTCTGACCTCAACAAGGCATTACCGCCTAGAGAACTGACGCTCACTGGATATTTTCTCTTTTTCGGACCATTCTCTGTAAACCCTTGAGATGGTTGTGCGGGAAAACCCGAGTAGATGAGCGGTTGCTGAAATACTCCACCAACGACAATGCCACGTTCAAAGTCACTTAAATTAACTTTTTTCACCATTCTGGTTCTCGGTTTGAACATCACAAGATCATCTTGACCATGTCAAGAGTTGCTGCCATGTGATAGGCTGATTAGATATTTGCATTAATAAGCAGATGTACCTATAAAGTGGCCGGTGAGTGTAAATATACTGTTTCTAAAAGTTCTTTAAAGATGGTGAAAAAACCAGTGATACCTCCCTGATCTTTATGTTTTAGGGGATGAAGCCACAAGCGGCGTCACTGAAATCTCTTCTGTAAAGCTGCTTGTAATCGGTGTGATCATAATAATCATAATCATATCCTTGGATTTCTCTACAGAATGATCCATCATGGGTAAGAAACTAATAAGGAAGAAATACAATAAATGAACTGAGAAAAAGCTCCAAAAGTTACTGATCTTTCTGTGTCATTTAAGCAACAGAAGACAACAGGACCTACCACCAAGTCCACCAGTTACGGTACAACGCATTGAAACATCAGTAGGATTTTATGACGCTTGACGTTATACATATTCTGTTAAACATTGTGTTCGTTTGCAGGAGCTCATAGAAGACATCGAGCCGTACAGCACCTACATGCAGAGAGAGAACAGACTTTACTCTGTTCTCAAAATGCCCAGTCGTAAAACCAAAAGGAACCGGTCAACTAGGACGACAGCAATTTACAGAAACCTTTAAATACTTCTTATTGTACGATCTCTACTCTAATGTGATGCATGGAAAACAAGTGAAACAAGATTTTGGGTCCATAAAAATGCAATATTGGGAGGTGTACCTTCGTTTTTAACCCATTAAGCTGTCTGACAAACAATACATGAATGTTCTCAAGTGTATAAATGATTCTGAAAGAACAGTTACAAACCTTATAATTAAATACATCGACCTTCTTTAAGAACTATTTGTCAGTGTTTAGTTTCTCTTCAGGTCTCAGAATTTCATCGGGGCTTTACATTTGAGTTGTTAAACATCAGATGTTCAGTGAATCAAGTCCTGCTGTTGGCCTCACGTTTAAATTTTTTAGTTTCCATCATGAACTTCCTGTTATTGCAAACAATCTACCTTGCGGCTTTCTTTTAAGCCGCCTCCATCACGTTGCGGGCGCCCCTCCGCCTCCTTCACATTTCCTTCGCTCAGTGGTCTGCACAGAGGCGGCCTTACAGAGTGAGAACCAGCGGACGCCTCTTCATCTTCTTTTACAGATATTTCCAGACAGTGGTTGTGGTTTAAACTGATGCTAACGTACATGAAGCAGCTTAAAAGGGTTCAATGGACGCAGAGCTGCTGTTCTAATACCAACGAATAACCCACTATAACTCAATGTAGTGTGAAAGTGTTACCTCTATAGTTCACTTTAAAGCGTGAGAATGTGGTCTGCCAATGACTTGCCTACAATAAAGCACAAAGGATGCAGACAAAATGTTCAGCTCAGATGAAAAAACTCATTGATGCATTGAATAAACAAGTAAAATTGCCAAACAAAGACAAAACCCCAATTAAATTAAATTCTAAAATTACACATGGAGGACACATGCTCTGTTGAAGTGTGTCCTCCTCCTTAGTTGCGTTTCAGTCCTGAATGGTCTTGATTTGTCTCGACCTGAGGAGATAGGTGGTTTTAAGGCATCCCCCCCCCCAACGGCCGTTTTTGACGTCCCTCAGTTTGCCGGGCAAACCGACAGGTGTGAACTGGTTCAGATATAACTGATTCTACCCGACCTCGTCTTTTTTTGTAATGAGCTCAACGACCAGAAACCCGGTGAAACTTTAGGATAAATATTGGAGACGCTTGGAGAGGTTAGAACGCAGAAAGGTTTCAATACCGAAAGAGCTGGCTAAACACTGAAGCTTCAGTGTCCACCACATGGCAACCTGCATCGACTCTAGGGAGGAGAGGGCGGGGAGACAGCTCTCTTCAGTGTTTTGAATTTACAGAAACAATTTCAGAGTCAGAGTTACATATTGATCCTCATGATATCAAAAACCTCAACGCCCTTCACCCTTTTTAACTAAAGGAGGAGTCTCTTCTTTCTGAAGTTTAGAGGCATCAGTTTATATTTCTCTCTGGCTCCTCAGAGTTTATTCAAACGATAATAAAAGATTCTGCCACAGAGCGTCTTCACTTGACAGCACAGGAAGTCGAGTCTCATGCGCCCCTTTTTAGCACACACTAGATCAGCTCATGCACTCGTGAGGTATTTTGGGTAAAGGTAACACAGATTACTGACTGTTCAGTGTTCAGACCTCATGGGATTATGTTTCACTGGGAGCTCTCGTTTCTTCTTCTGCTGCCGCTGTGTTTGTGTTTCGACTCTGAAGGTACTGACTTCTTATACATCACCTTTTAAAACTCTTTGACTTCTTCATGTTGTCCTGATTTTGGTGTAATTAAACAATTTGATTACATTTTTGCAGCATTACAAAAATACAGCAACAGATAGCTCAGACTGTGTTTGGTATTGTCATGTCAATGATTGTTGTAAAGATTTAATTCAATATAAATGTGTTCATTAAGGAAACAATCATTTCCTCATAGTGTTTGCAGCGACTTCTGAGAAGAGCTGTGGAAGAAAACTCAATGAAACAGATGCTGAAGGTAGGCCTAAATATTACAGTTCCTCCCGCCATAATGTTCCTGAATATTCTTTATATAGTACATTTAAAAAAAATGCATTAATAGATTATGAGTCCAGATTTATTTTCTATGTTTGCAGAGACTCTGGCGAAAACCATCGGGAGAGAACCAGATGTTACACCGTTATGCTCCAACGACACAGAGTATTTCATCTCACTGATAATTTGTAAGAGCAGCACAAAGAGAAGAAGGGGAAACGAATCTTGTTTGTCTTATCGACATGAAATTGGCTTTGAGAATAAATGTGAATCAGGAGTCAAACTTCTGACAGAGAATCAGACGGTGTTTCTTCAGTTGAGCAGTTTAACACCAGAGGATGAAGGGAGCTACGCCTGTGATTGTTCATGTGGGGATGGAACTTATACTACCCATCTGAATGTCACTGTGGAAGGTAAGCGCTAAATTTAAACTGTAACATCAACTGAAAAAAATCAGATTTTTAACGTGACCTTTTGCTCACATTATTCCCTGCTATGTTGGATCGACCGGCGTCAAATGAAGAGCCGTCAAACGACAATCTTCTGCAATCCTTCCACTGGGTTTTCATCGCCATGACGACTGCCCTTCCTGCATTTATCATCATCACTGGAATTATGGTTGGATGCACTCTGAGAAAAAAATCCTGCAGGTGAAACTGTCTATACATCTTTGTGTGTTAAGCCTTGTAAATTAATGTGGCATCATTATTGACAAATCCTGTGTGTATTAAAGATATTCAACATTTTCACAGCAAGTAATAAAACCTTTTCTTGTTTATAGAAATAATACGAGGTCAGAAGCGTCTGGGTTATCTGTGCAGGAAGCACCCTGCTCTTTGGTGAGCCACACTTTTTGTCCTCTATACCTTTAAAGATCTTTTCTTTTTTTCATTCTGAATACTTGAAAACAGTTTTTCAGCTCCAAACTCGTAACAACCCTCCTGTGCAATTCTTCTGTTTTCAGAATATTTAGATGAGCATGTAATAGTAGTAATACATGCTCCATTAAATGTGCCTTTCTGATCTCTAATAGATGTGTCAGTTTTACACAACAGGAGCTCTACTAAGGGCGAAAATGCTTTGTGAATAACTTTAACCTTAACAAGGATCTTTACTTTAAGAGGAAATTCTTAGAAAATGTCATGAGTCTAAGATGTTTCTTAGAATTTTGTCACTCGATGCTACTCTTAGTATTTAGGAGGCTTTCAGGTTCAGCGAGTCAGCAAACAAAGGTAAGTGGGCGGGGCCTCCAATAAACCAGCAAGCAAGCCATAACTGACCACCAGAGGACGCCAAAGCTCTGAAACAGAAACAGGACAACAGTACCTGTGTAACAGGCCCTGTATGGAGGACTGTTGCCAGATTAGATTTGTCCTGTTAATAACAGGGAAATAATGAGACAAAGCAATGTAGTGTGTTTCCTATCCTCGCTTCTTCTAGTCTTTATTTTTATACATATGTTTATGTATTTCAGTTTAACTTAAACTGTATTTTGGTTTTCATTTCTTTCTTCAAAAACAACATTTTATCCACATTTCAAGTTTTCAAAACTACAAAATAAATGTTTCTGTGTGTTATTCTTCTTCTCTACAAATATAAAATAATTCGGTTCTGCTACTTAAGAGCTTCTTATTAATGCAATACAGTTACAAACAGGTTCATACAGGAGGAGATCAATTCTCGCTTAGCATTATGCTAACAAATAACATGGGAAATCCCATAGAGAAACTGCGAAGCTAGCGGAGTTAGCGTTACACATTTTACAAGAAAATAAGTACAAAATTTGAAAACGAACAGTCTTCATGAACTCACAGTTACTTTAAGAGATATGCAGGAGCTTTACAAAACTAGCAAAAGCGCATGGGAGCTAGGGACAAGTCATGACCGACATACAGTGGCGCCCATATATGAACATGAGCTAAGCTAGCACTCATGAGCATCATTGCTAAAGTACCTTAAAACCGTCAAAACACATTTAAACACATAGTTTCAGTGCATCGTTTGAAGTCCTGGTTTTGCTCCAGTCCAGACATTAAAGATCATCTTGATTATAATCGATAAAGTCCTTTAACAGTGAAAGGATAGGAGATCATTTTAAGAGTCTGGATTTGACCTACAGTGCACTTCAGTCAGACTTTTAAAACACTTTCATATGATATTTAATGTTTCCATAGGACCGAGGTGAACCAGATAACCTCTACGAAAGCCTTCAACAACCATTAAGTGACCTCTATCAAACCATCTCCTCAGTGCATCATCCGCACGACGCCAAGAGCGACAACACAGCGACTGCACATCAAGAAATAGACGATACAGAGATCGAGCAATGGGAAGACTATGAAAACCTTTGAATCAAATGAAGAAAACGTGCCGTAAAAGGAGGATGTGTCTGTTTTAGTTTTCAGACTTTAACAACACATCGACTTCCTCCTGAAAAACCTGCAGCTTCAGTTTCCTCCATGTGAACTTCCTTTATGAAAACGTGTCACATCCCGATTTATGATTTAGTACAAGTCGGTCAGTTGTGAGTGTAAGTGAGTCCCACAGCTCACAGTGTAAATGAACCAATATCACACAAGAGGGCGTACTGTGACGCTGAATATCAGCACGGCTGTGATTGGTTACAGATGTGCTAATGTTCAGTGAAACAGCACAACCTCACATGTTATATTGCTTTTATTCCACATTATTACAGTCAATAAATACAGATATTAAACAACCTCAGATTTTGCTTTTTTACCTGTTACTTTGCATTATGTCTTTTTTGTATGTTTCTATTTATCTGCAACCTGTGAAGAAATTCTGTTCATGATTGTTTTTGGTGACGTGTGATTTAAAGGTACCAGCTTGATCAAACAAGACAACCACTGTGTGCTGTGATGTTATTTCACCGTGTTTATAGGACGTCTAAGACGGAGTGAGACACATAGTTAGAAGCTGATGTCGTCGATATCAGCACTCCTGAAATGCCTCCAATCCAATCATTAGAACTATAGACTATATGCAAACGGACAGCGTCCCTCAGCCTCCTTCTGTTGAACCCAGTGAAGCCAGAATATCCTGTGACGGGCGCCGACATATTCTAAATTTGAAACCAGAGTCTGCGCAGTAGGTACCGGCTGGAATAATATGATCAAGGCTACAAACATGGAGACCGAAAAACCGATTTTGCAAGTTTAACCCAGAGAATAATTGAGCATAAAATCCCCGAAAAAAAAACCCCAAAAGTGACCCGAGACCCCGGCCAAAAAGAACAAACGAGTCAATTCTGCAGTTTGTTACAATCATACGTTGCTACTCGTAGTTTAATAACTTGAGTTGAGTTTTAAATTATTCTTGACACTTGCAGTAGTCAGGTCATTGGAGTGCTATTTGAACACATCACATTGGTTTCCTTGTGAGAGATTCAAGATGACATAAATGAGGTGACGCTAGTGTGAGCTAGTTCAGGCAGAGATTAAACTGTTTTTTATTGTCAGACAGCCATGCTTACTTTGAAATCTGAAATTGAGGGGACTGGTTTAAAAAAAGGAGCGCTGTGAAACTGTGTGGCGGTTATCTAGAGAAACTGCTAGCAAAAATTTATTTTGAAAAGAATGCCTGCAGACCTAGAGTAGATACTGTTTGTATGTTGATCATGACTTTTTAAAGACAATTAAAATAAGAGGCGGCAACAATACCCTCTTCATCTGGACTTAACTTGCTTGCATGTAATTGCCCCAAAGAAAGACATTGCAGCGTTTTGCAGCAGACTTGTGGTTACAGGGTCGTTAAAGAGTGACTGTTTTTAACACATGCTGCTGTAGAGTTATAAGAGTGCGATGTAGCGGTGACACACTGGTTTCCTTGTGAGGATCATCATTTCCCTGAGCTGCAGGGACCACAGAACTTTCTATTTATTGCTGAAGCACAGTCCTCTATATATGTCATGGCCACAAAAGCGATCAGCTCAGCTTAAGCGGGTCCTGTGACACACTCCCTCTCACTTAAGATTCACGTTGAAAGACCATTGCAGGAAGCTCTTAATATCGGTTAGACTCTTGGTGGATGCAGCTCAAACTGGAGCGTGAGAACTTGACTGCAGGCTACAAGAAAGGTGTTGAAGTTACAAGAAGATTACTGTCATGTGAAAGAAGAAGTGTCAAGCAGGACTTCCTTTATAGAAGATTTCTCACTACCTTTGTGAGAGGCTGACACTGAAGATATCCTCCTATCTTCAGTGTAGTGTTGTGCTCAGCCAGCTGAAGTTCCCTTTTTGCCCAGGATGGCAAAATGGACCTTGTGCTTCGCTCTGCTTTTGCCACCAATAGTGTTTTTTGGAAAGACAGGTAATGTTTACTTCTTCATGTTGTCCTGATTTTGGTTTAAAGAAGGCAACGACACATTTTCTGCAGTTATTTGTCTTTCTGGTGTAATAAACATTTTGATTAACTGTTTGCAACATTACAAAAATACAGCAACAGATAGCTCAGACTGTGTTTGGTGTTGTCATGTCAATGATTGTTGTAAAGATTTCATTAATTATATATGTGTTCATGAAGCAAACCATCATTTCCTCATAGTGTTTGCAGCAGCTTCTGAGAAGAGCTGTGGAAGAAAACTCAACGAAACAGATGCTGAAGGTAGGCCTACAGGTAGGTACAGGAGCATTTATTCTAAACAGTACACAGTGAGCCAGTTTGACAGCTCTGTGGAATCATTGTAGCTTATAGTAAATATGCTAACTTCAAATATTAAAGAGTTTATCCTGCCATAATATACTTGAATATTTGTATTTTAGTAAATTCAGGAAAAAATTAATTAATGGATAATGAGTCCAGATTTATTTTCTATGTTTGCAGAGACTCTGGTGAAAACCATCGGGAGAGAACCAGATGTTACACTGTTATGCTCCAACGACACAGAGTATTTCATCATAATGATAGTTTGTAAGATCAGCACAAAGAGAAGAAGGGGAAACGAATCTTGTTTGTTTTATCGACATGAAAATGGCTTTGAGAACAAATGTGAATCAGGAGTCAAACTTCTGACAGAGAATCAGACGGTGTTTCTTCAGTTGAGCAGTTTAACACCAGAGGATGAAGGGCGCTACACCTGTGAGTGTTCATGTGGGGATGGAACTTATACTACCCATCTGAATGTCACTGTGGAAGGTAAGCGCTAAATTTAAACTCTAACATCAACAGAAAAAAATCAGATTTTTAACGTGACCTTTTGCTCACATTATTCCCTGCTATGTTGGATCGACCGGCGTCAAATGAAGAGGCGTCAAATGTCACTGTGGAAGGTAATTTAAATTTCCATATTTTCATACTTTAACGTAATCCAAGCTCCTTCTTTTATCATAGCTGTAAAACTCCTGAATGATCCTGCTTGTTCTTAAAGCTCCCCAAAACACGTTTCTTGTTCTAAATCCACTCTGATCCTGTATTTAATCATGCCTATTAACCCCTCTATATCAGCCCTGCTCAGAACAGGCTGTTTCTGTGTCTGTACCTTTAAATATGTAAATGAGCTGTGACCACGCTTGGAGCATTCTCGCTCCATGCTCTATTGTTTACGGTGAGAAGGCGGACTCAGAGGGCAGAACAAACACCTAGCTGTGGGAGAGTCACCCACTTGGGGGAGGGGCTACTGCCCTTTGTGATGTCATGAAGGGAAAATCTCCAAACGGCCTGTTTCTTAGGTTTCCTCACAAGTACCAAGCGGTGGTGTCATAATTTTCTTTTGAATCTTTTAGACGCGAGCAGTTATCTACCAATGTCGATGGTTTCCTTGACGGTTGTTACTGCAGTCGTGATCATAACTGCAATAATCATCGGGTTTATCTACAGACACATGCGCCGCAGGTAAGAGACTACTTTTATATCAATAATAACATGTTTTAGCAAAGCTTAACTTGTGAGACAAGAGTGATTTCCAACCAAGTAATCTGATTGGAGAAGAGGCATTGTGAATGTGATGTAGAGTGTAAAAGCACATGAGCTAATATCAATAATTATTACTCTGCTGGATACAGTAAAGTGTCCCGACTCCCCGCCCCAGGGGTGTGTCCAGATGGGTGGCCAGGGGTGGCATGGGCCCCCCTGGTGCCACCACAAAAATCCTAAATAGAAATCAATAAAAACATTAAACAGAAATCAACAAAACCAGCATAAATAATCAGTTATTTTCAATCGAATACATTTTAAGATCTTGATATAGTCATATGGGGAAGTGACACACGATAGATGCTGTTCATTTATTTCTGTTCTGAAAAACTGACTTAAAACGTACCGTGAAGATTTATTACAAATGTGTTGTTTCACCTTTCAGAAAACCAAGACAACCACTGAGCAGTCTTCAAATCATGGTACAGTCAAGAAAAAACATTTTTAATTAAATTTTTGCAAATTATTCAACGTAATTGTATTTTTATCTGCGTCTTTCCTAAGGAGCCTCAAGACATTGAACCGTACAGCACCTTCATACAGACAGATTGTGCGCTTTATTCAACCGTCAATCTGCACGGCTGTAACTCAAACACTAACAATTCAAACACGTTTACCAGAGAGGAAATGCATGCAGGGAAGTTTTTGTAAATTTTGACTTCTTGTCTTCATCTTTTTCCAATGCACATTGATGAAAAACAGCTGTAGATTCACCAGCGTGAGCCAGAGGTGTAATCTCAACGGCTGTCCTTATTCATGAGGGAAGTATGTGTAGCATGTGTTCAAAGTTAAAGTAGGCCCACTGTCCACATGATGGCACTGTTTTACTTTCTGACGAGTCCCTATGTTTCATTCATTCTGGTCGACAGTTTTTTTCCCACTCTTAACAACTGTGATGCTCAACCAGCTTTTTGACAAATACCTTTAAACTTTAATTCATAGCCCGGGGTTTTTCTTAGTCTATAGTGACCCTGCTTTTATTTGAGACAGGTGTAAATACATTTTGTACATGCTAATGAGAAGTCCTCTGTGCACACCAAAGTTAGCCATGGAGTGCAGGAAAACTAGTTCATGCATTTGTTACCTCCAGGTTGGATTATTGTATGTAAATGAGCTGTGTCTGTACCTTTAAATATGTAAATGAGCGGTGTATGACCACGCCCCCTCTCTGGAAGGGCTTGGGTGGCTTGTGCTTTCTCGCTCCATGCCCTATTATTTACAGCCAGAAGGCAGACTCAGAGGGCAGAACAAACACCTGGCTGTGGGAGTGTCACCCACCGGGGGGAGGGGCTACTGCCCTTTGTGATGTCATGAAGGGAAAATCTCCAAACGGCCTGTTTGATCACACATTTTCTGAAAAATCTTGCAGGCAAAAGATGGAGAGGATGGACTTTTCTCATAATTGTAGACAGACTAGGGACACATTAAAGTTAGAAAACCGTGGTACAGGGTATTTTACATAATAGGTGACCTTTAAGTCAAGCTACAGTAGGTCATTTAATTGAACTACTGCCCTTGTCCCAGTTTACAAGCACTCGGGGAAGAATCAATTTATTAGCGGTAGTATGTCTGACTCATGGCTGTGAAACATGGAAAAGTTTCAAAAAAAGTCCAGTTTTAGTCGGACTGACAAAGTAAATCAACTTTATTTTAACTGCATGTGAATGTGCTGAGAGTGAACGGTTCATATAACTGTATTGATGCATTTCTTTTTTTTTTTAAATATGTAATGTTAAGTTTGTAGCAGTCCAGTGATGTTTTTCATAAAGTCTTAACAATGAAACCTCTGGTTTTTCTTTGTGTGTCTTCCTTGGAAATAGTCCACTTCTTTTGTTACTAAAGAATGAGGAGAATCTTTTGTATTCACTTGAAACAAATCTTTCAGCCATTCTTCTTTCTCTCAGGTGTTCCCCTGCTAACACTTTGCTCTTTACTGAGGACTTTTCACTCTCATCCTCTTATTTTATATTCAATCACATTCTTTGCATTCTTTATCATTTTGGCTTTTGAGTTACACCAATCCCGTTCTGGCACAGAGCAAGGGATTTCTAAGGGTCAGGGAGAACAGACTGACTGGCTTCAGTGAGGGAGATTTCAGGGAAATTAGTCAGCTATCAGCATTTGTCCAGGTCAGCTCTTCTTAAATGCAAGCAATCACCTATCGACTTAAGACTTTAGACTTTTTTGTCCACATGGGCAAATTCCTTTTCGCAGCACCGTTTCTGTCCAAGTAGACAATTCCCACCAAAGAACAGTATACAAAACACAGAGTATAAAACAAACCAACAATCAAGAGTTCCCACTCTGGCCTGTTCAGCGAGGCCTTTTGTTCAGGGCTGCGATAACAGCAGGGATCAGGCGCTGTACCACCGTCCTGAGGGAAGTGGGGTAATGTGGGTGATCAGTGTGTGACGCCCTGTTCGAGTGCGGTCTGTGCTGTGCTGTGCGCCATCCTAGAAAAAGTTTGGTATGCTTCCCTGGGATCAAAATGACTGAACAGGACAGTGATGTGAAGTTTCTATTAGTGATAGTTTGTTGTTTGAATCTGGATATAATTAACATAGAAGACTTCTCAGCTGCAACTTGTTTACTCAATCAGCTGAAAGGCTTTTGTTTCTTTCACTTTCTGACACTGTGCTTGACTCATAAGAAGCTGCTGGGGGAATTAAATCCCCTCATTTGTGTGAACTACTTCTTTCTCAAACCACTTGAGTTTTCCCCCATTTTATATTTACATGTTACGTCACAGATTGTAGATTGTACCCTAACTCAACAGTTAATAAAAATGAGCACCAGAATGACTCTTTGTCTCCATAAAATCAAAACAATGATACAAGAATGTACCCTTGTACCGTGTGTGCTGATAAAGACTTGAACCGGGCTGTAACATGTTTATTTCTGCTGTCAAAATGGGCTTTTTAATTACCACTGACTGTCTTAATATGACATTTAGATGGTTATTAAGTCACTCGGGGTCAATCACTGCTGGTAAACCGATAGAAGGTAGATATACTGGAAGGCTGATTTAAGATGTACAGTATCTGTTTCTTTCTGTTGTTCAGGTGAGAATAGGATCTAAAAAGAAAACAACATATATATGTTGTTGTGCGACTCTCTGGCGGGCAGTGACTATAGCTAGCTATAGTGTTTCAAAATATGAGAAGTGATGTTTTGGGGTGTTTTTTTCCTTGATCATAAGACTGGTGCTTGACACAAGGTAACACCACAAGCCAAGCCACAAGCACGCGTTTAGAATTACACACTTCAGAAGCCAGGTACTTCCCTCGGTTAGAGAATGAACTTCAAAAAAACAACAGGACAGGACAGGTGAACTTCACTGCAATAACAAGTCTCCAATTGAATCTACTTGTATTAAAAAATGATCTGTAAACCCTCATGTTAAACCACACCTTTCAGGGGAAATGACTCTCTCAGACAGAGAGAGACAGACTGAGCTACTGCCGCCCCATGCATTTATGATGAATCGTTGAAACTTATTTTGACTTTGTATATTGTTTCCCAGGTTTTGAATATTAAACACGCACTGATATTGCACAATCATAACCTCATTCCAAGAAGAGCAGCTAGGTTCTTTCCAGTTAGATTCAGAAGAATCTAGACTTCCCCTTTGTTGTTGTTTTGTAAACAAGATAAAGGAACTCGATCATGTGAGATTAGCAGTTGTATAATATAACATACAGAGGCATGATCAAGACTGGAGGAGGTGTGGCTGTGTATGTGGACTAAAACCTTAATTGCAAGGTGGTAGATGGAATGACAACTGCAATCGGAAATGTATTAGAATGTTTAACTGTTGAAATCTGCATGGAAAAAAAGAAGAACGTAATTGTTAGCTGTGTTTATAGAGCACCGGGTTCCAATATTGATATATTCAAAGAATGGGTGGAAGAAATGTTCACAATGTCTAATCAAAAAGTCCTGTTCATCTGTGGGGATTTTAATATAGATCTGCTTAATCCCAATAACCACAAACCAACTGAAGACTTTATCAATACAATGTACAGTCTAAGCCTCTATCCAAAAATCACCAGAGCAGGATTACATCTCACTGTGCCACATTGATTGACAACATATTTACAAACGTTATAGACAATAATACAATAAGTGGATTAATGGTCAATGACATCAGTGACCACCTGACAGTGTTTATAGTTTTCAATAACGACTACAAGAGAGAAAAACAGGAGAGTACAGTCAAGTACAGAAGAGTCAATGAACGCTTCAAAAAATGAATTAATAAATAGAAATTGGGAAATATTATATAAAGAAGAAAGAATTGACAAAGCTTATGAAATATTCTTAGGGGTATTTAAATTGTTGTATGATAAACATTGTCCAATAAAATAAATCAAAATGAAATTTAAATATTCAGATAGTCAGTGGATAACTAAGGGATTACAAAATGCCTGCAAAAAGAAAAATACACTATATAAAGAATTCATAAAACTTAGAACCAAAGATGCAGAAAATAAATATAAGAAATATAAAAAGCTAACTAATATTATGAGAAATAGTAGGAAAGAATATTACAGCTTATTATTATTATTTATGGAATATATTAAATAGTGTTATTGGAAATGGTTCTAGACAAGTTAAATATCCACATGACTTTATTGATAATGATATGACTATTGATAAAATGGACGATGCAGTTAATGGCTTCAATAATTATTTTGTAAATGTTGGACCAATACTGGCTGAAAAAATCCCTGATTCTGTGAGATCTGACGACAAGAATTCTGATTTCTTAGACATTAATCCAAAATCAATGTTTCTAACAGCAGTGGAAGAGAGTGAAATTATAGAGATTGTTCATAAATGTGAAAGCAAAACTTCTACGGACTATAATGACATTGACATGAGAATAGTTGAACAGGTCATTCAGGGAATTGCAAAACCGCTAACGCACATCTGTAACTTATCATTTAAAACTGGTAAATTCCCAAGAAAAATGAAAATTGCAAAAGTCATACCGCTGTACAAAACTGGAGACAAACACCACTTAACAAACTACAGATCCACTTCATTAGAAGTCATTGAGCTAATTGAAAAAATCACAAATTCCCTGGACCAAAAGAATTATGCAGCTGGTGTTTTTATTGATCTCAAAAAAGCATTTGATACAATAAATCACGACAGATTAATTGATCAATTAGAACGGTATGGTATCAGGGGGGTTGTATTAAACTGGCTGAGGAGCTATCTACGTAACAGGCAACAGTTTGTGAAGTTGGGTGAATACACGTCATCTTGTTTGGACATTGCTTGTGGTGTCCCCCAGGGGTCAGTGTTGGGCCCAATTCTTTTTATTCTCTACATAAATGATATATGTAAAACCTAAAATATTCTACAATTTGTGTTATTTGCAGATGACACAAATATGAGCAAATTAAAAAGGTGGTTTGACAATAATAAATTATCATTGAATCTAAGCAAAACAAAAATGATGTTGTTTGGAAATTGTAATTTAAATAATGACGTAAATGTTAAGATAGATGGTGTTAATATTGAAAGAGTGTCTGTAAATAAATTCCTAGGTGTGACAATAGACCACGAGCTCTGCTGGAAAGCTCACATAAAACATGTTAAATCTAAGCTGTCACGTAGCATCTCAGTTCTGTGTAAAGCAAAGCATATATTGGATCACAAATCATTGCATATTCTCTACTGTTCAATGACCTTATTTAAATTACTGTGTGGAGGTCTGGGGGACCACTTACAAAAGCTCACTGCTACCACCAGTCACACTTCAAAAACGAGCCATAAGAACAATCAATAAAGCAGGATATTATGATCACACCAACCTCCTGTTTTTACATTCCCGTACTATAAAGTTCATTGACCTGGTTGACTATCAAGTGGCACAAATCATGTTCAAAGCAAGAAACAAACTGCTACCAGGTAATATTCCAAAACTTTTTTTTGACAGAGAGGGGGGTTATGATTTGAGGGAAAAGTTAAATTTTAAGCCAACTTTAAAAAGTCAATGCATTTCAATTGGTGGTGTGAAACTGTGGAATGGTATGAGCCCGGAGCTAAAGCTTTGTCCAAACATGATCCAGTTTAAAAAAATGTACAAAGCAATGATTTTCAAAAGGTACAGGGATGAGGGAGAGTTTTAAGAAGGAAAAAATTAAATAATAATAATAAAATTAATATAATAACAATAATAATTGGGTTTACAAGTTTTGTATACACAGGTGTATGTTAATGTGTATTATATATATGTAAATTGTACATATAGTAGCCTATATCAAATTGTATATATATAGATATAGATTGTATCAAATGTATAATAGTAAACATACTGTACCAAACTGTATACATATAAGGATTGTATAAATATATAAAATGTAAATATAGTACATCAAATTGTACAAATAGATATGTATATATAGATATATGGATTGTATAAATATATAAATTCTAAAAAATCATAGTATATCAAGTTGTATATATGTATGGAAAATCATTGGATTGTAAATATCAAATATAGTATCATAATATAGTAATATAGATAGATTGTATATATAGAGAGATTATAAGGAACACAGGAAGTTAATTTAATAAATATTAATTATTGAGCTGTGGAAAAGGGGTAGGATTAAATAAGTTTTATACTTCTTCCTGCTCCTTTTCAGGCATATCAATTGAATATATGTAATTTTCTTTTTCTTTTTTTTGTTTTTGTTTATTGTATTTTCGTGCTTTTCATTTTGTTTTGTATTTTTGATATGTTTGATTTTATTTGACATGTCTCAAATAAATGTAATCAATCAATCAATCAATGCTGAGAACTCAAATCCAGCTGTACTTAGCCTCTCATTCCTGTTGTTTTCTGTTGGGAAGTTATTGAAAGAGAAATGTAGGAAAGGCACATGCAGTCACTGCATCAGATTGTGGTTACGATTGTTATGTTTGGTCAAGGTTTTTTTTTTAAACTCATTTAGTGTCCATGTTTTGTTTTTTTTGTTCTACAGGTGATAATTATATTTTGCTGATTGCCTCACTTTGGAAAATACTTTTTTTTCTTCTCCGCCACATTTGCCTGAGGAAGATGTTTTGGATGGAAAAAGATGCTCCGTTTAAAATAAAGTCGGGGTCGTCCGGTAGCGGTACTCTCTCTCTCTCTTCCCTACAGTATGTCTGACTCTATCCACTGTCCTATCTCTAAAATAAAGGCATAAAAAGCACAAAAATAAATAATATAAAATGAAAGCTCATTGGGAGCTGAACAGTGTGGCGACACTCAGTTATTACATCATGAAGCGACATCTCTGTTTCATTCTGAGAGTTTCAATATAACTACACATTCTTATTGCTTTATGCGATCAGTTATGACATGATTAACTAAGAATGTACTCCACCACCCTGTACAGGATATGAGTATGTACTCCAAAAGTAAGGCTTTTATGCCTTTATTTGAGACACAATTATTATAGACACAAAACATGGGGGGAGAAAGTGAGGGATCCTCAATCCCATACTAAAATGAGAAAATGTGGAACATTTGCGATTAGTGCCCGGAAACCACTCTCCAACCAATGTGGTGCGACAAAAGACCATCACATGTATTGATTAACAGTGAAAATGGTAAAATGGATCCATTATGTCATTAGAGGTTAGGATATGAATATGCCCAAGAGGACAGAGAAATCACACAGTGCAGTGTTCTTTCCAGTCACAAGGCGCAATATCACAAGTTTGCACACACACAAAAAGAAAACACCTATGTACTACATGTGATTTTTTCTTTATAATCACACTTACTGTTTTGAGAATTGGATCGTCTACTGCTGGGAAATGTAAAGACCAAGAAACACCCAGGGAGGAGAACTTCTGCTTCTCAGGCCTTTTTTGAGATACTGAAAATACTGTATTTGTAATTACAGTACAAATATGTAAATGACTTTATCAGAAGTAGTTTAGGAAATAGTCATATTAGCATTCTGAGAAAAACAGGGGCAGCCAATGAGGTTTTAGAAAATGTAATGGCTGACTGGCTTTTTTGCGTTTTTGCCCTTCGTTGAAGACTATTCAATTTAAAGCAATTGCATCAAGTCCTAGAGTCATACCCATTATAAGAATAAAATGTAAATCCTATGTAATGAATGTTCATAATAACTTCATATAGGCAGGTATTGTCCATGCTCATATGTGTATGTAATGTAATAACATTAAGCCCCGCCCCCTTATGTAAGGAGTCTGTCTATTGATTTTTTAAATTGAATTAATTGTGCATCGTATCAATCACTCACATGTATTCATGCTGTGGTCAGCCTCGTGAAAAAGAAAACAAAAAGAATAAACTCTTTAGCTTAGTCTCCTCCCCCTACACACAGCTGTTATTTAAAGGTTTCCAAGAAGCAAAACTGAAAGTGTGTCGTCTCTTCAGCTTCAGAGCAAAATGTTGCTCCTCCTGATACTTACCGGGTTGCTGTTTGAAGGTAAGGGACATTTAAATAAAGGGAAGACCTCCTCTGCTGTGATTATTACAGAGACCAGCCTGGCATATTGTCATGTATCAAATTATTGATTTGATTTGTTATCCTTTTTTTTAACCTTGAACCTTAAAGATTTGACTGGAGTAAAGTTCTTAGACCTCAATATGTGCTATGTACTTTGGCTCTTTATTTACTGCCTCGTTTGCTTTGTAAGCAAAAGTAACTAAAGGTGTTGAAGTCTCTATATACACACACACAGGTGTTAGTGATTGAGACCATAATTAGATCAATATGTTTGTTTGACTGACGGCTCCATTACATTTATTTTGGATAAGCTGTTTGGGAAGGAGGACTTAAATTTATTACATAATAAATTGTCACCGTAGCTCCACCCTGTTTGGTCTAATCAGCCAGGGTAATTAAAAACAGCTGTGTGGGTGTACTCACTCTGTTTCTTTATTTTAAGCCTCAATGTCACAGGTCACCAGTCATGGAAACGAAACAGCTGACTATGGGAAGGATGCATACTACAGCTGTAAAATAGAAAACCCAGCAGGTAAGAGAAAAACTTTGTCCTTAAAAATGTACATTAAAGGTAAGGATGGTAGGGAAGCCCATTACTGCCAACAAAATAAAAAGTGTGATGAAAACTCTGTTTGGATAAAATCTCATTAAGATGAGACAAACCAAAGTGGAAACCTTTTCTGTACATGTCAAAAAAAATGTCGGTCCGAGTTATGCATAATTAGGGGTGTGGCTGATTTGACTGACAGGCGGATGCACTAAACTTCACTTTAGCTTAATAATGTAGCCGGAAGTTAGTTGAAGTCAGCATTTCCAATATGTTGTCGGCCATTGTTTGGCTTCATAACGCGTCTTCAGAAACCAATGGGTGACGTCACTGAGACTACGACCATGTAGAGCACAGACTTTGGATGAACCCCGATGACTTTTTGTCTCATTAATCCTCTGGCAGACATGGGCTTCCATAGGATGACTGTTATACATCACATTTCATGTCATTCACTGTAAACACTGACTGGAAGATGACCTTTTTTCCCAACAGGTGTGCTGCAGGTCACGTGGCAGAGACTTTTCAGAGATAACTCCATTGAGAATTTGGTCACTTTCAGCAAACGCTTTGGAGAGCAAGTAAATCAGCCTTACGTTGGGAAAATAGTCTTCACAGAGGCGTCTCTGAGCTCAACGTCCATCACTGTGAAGAATGTAACGTGGGAAGATGAAGCCTGTTACATTTGCTCCTTCAACGTCTATCCTGAGGGGTCTCAAAGGAAGCAGATATGTCCTACAGTGCAAGGTAAATGGTAGCTATTAGAATTCTGAAATTGTAGTTAAAGTTTTGGATGGTTTTTGCCAAAGCTTTTGACTTTTTCACCTTCTGTCAACCTCTTAAAATAGCTCAAACATTTCCTTCAGCCAAGTTTCCCCTTCTCTTCAAAGGAATTTCAGAGGAGGAAACAAAAGATCTTACTCCCAGCAGGGAACAAGAAGAGTTTGAAGAGGAAGTGGAGATTGTGGTTGGCTGCTCTGCAACAGGTAAACCAGCTCCAACCATCCAGTGGGCCTTCCCTTCCGACGCAACACGCTTAGACAAACCAGAGACTGCTGTCACCGCAAGCAAGGACCGGACGTTTACGAGCAGCAGCAACATCACTCTGCAGGTCCCTTCAGACTGGAACGGGTATGTGGACTGTGTGCTGAACGAAGGTGTGACGGGACAACGGGTGAAGAGGTTCCCTTTTTCTTTTGGCGGTGACGAGAAGGATGGGGAGAAAGGTAGGCACTCGCTCTGTGAAGACGTCATGTGGGTGGAGCGTGGGGGGGGGGGGGGGGGGCTTTGTTTGATGAATAAAGTATATTAAATAATTATCCTCACGGACCGGAACGGCTGCAAAGCCAATTATTAACCACAACCTCTTCAAGTCATCAAAACAAGTTCATAATGGGAACAGCTAATGTTGCTGAGCCAGGAACTGCAATCATCATAGATTCTGACAATATTTATACAGAACACATGTTTCATTTAGACCACAGGAGACTGTTTGAAAAGGGCTGTAATATGACCTCTTTAATAGAATGTGACGTTAAATTATCATTGGGTTCCACTTTCTAGTTGACCAAACTCCACAGAAATGAAACCTCATTGAAGTGACATCCTGCATCAATGACGCTTGACTGTCACTGTTCACAACCAGGACACCAGGAAAGTCCCCGATATCCAGTGACTAGTCAAAGGAGTGTGCGGGAAGTGTTGCTCATGAAGAATTCTGGTCAGCCTGACGTCACAACAGGGTGTATAATCAGTCAGCTGGCTTGTAAGATAAGAGTAGTTTCACTTTCACTTAGGTTTCATTTTAACAAGAAACCTCAGGTAGTGACGCAGACAGGATGTCTCCAGGTCATGCCATGATTTTAACTGCGTGTGTTCATCGGAAATGTTCCCACCTTCCTCTTTCCTCTTTGCCTTACGTTTTTCCTGAGCTCTAACTCGGTGCTTTTTTTTTTCTTTTTTTTTTCTCTTAGTCGTGAAACGGCTGTCTAAATCAGGGATCGCCCTCGTCATCAGTTCGACATTGTTTATCATCTTCATCGTTGTTGCTCTCGCACTGAAGAGACAGAGGTGAGATATTAAACGTTATGTAAGAAGTCGTATCTGCCGTGTGTGCAATGTTCTGCCCGCTGTATAATAAACATGAACTTTCTTTCTTGCGCAGGTTAAAGAGAAACAAAAGGAATGGAAATGTTCTTTCAGTAACATGTCATAATCCTGTCCTGTCACCGGGGCCTTGAAAGAACCTTTAAAGTATGTATTTATTACATGTAACCTGTTAGCAGATAACTAAGTTATTAGACTTCTATATGATATTTATTTTCCAATGGAGTGCTTTAAGAACAACCTGCAATACTCTGTAGCACTTTACTCTCTCTCTCTCTCTCTCTCTCTCTCTCTCTCTCTCTCTCTCTCTCTCCCTGATTGTGTCTGTCTATTTATTTTTTTTTAAGTTTGAGTTTTGAGCAGTTGACTTTAGCCTTGTCCAGGGTTCAAGTGACTGCAGCGGTGTGCAATAGTGAAACTTGGCTTTAAGCTGCTTATGCAGACAGTAAAAAAATGTGGATGTAAATCATGAAACGTCCTGTGGGAGGCGGCAATGTCACACAGTGAGGCTATACTGCCATCTAGTGTGCTTTATGGGGAACAACAGCGACCAAGAAATTAGGAAAATGAGCCGAATACTGTTCCTCAACTATAAACATTTCAATCTCTTTTTGTGTTTTTGCACTGGAAATAGGCACTTTTAAATCAATCTATTGATTTATAAGTGTGTAATGTGATTTACATTATAATCTAATTCATTAGATTGTATATTAATGTTTAAATGTATAACTTATTTATGTTCAGCACTTTTCTAGCACAACAGCACTTCTTTGTTCAATGTGTGTGTTCTCATGTTATTTATAGTTCAAACCTCAAATGCACATTTGCTGTCTGTCTGTAATTACATTGTGCTTCTTAAGGTAACTTGAATAATATAATAATAATTATAATATATCGCATTCGTTTGCAAACTAATCATGGCTGTGCAATTACAGAATTGTAGTGTTTTAATCTCTGAGCTGAATATAGGGTCTAGTCATTTATTGTTTATTAGGCCTATATTCTACTTATTTATTTGTCTCCTTCATTAAATTATACTGATTTCACCTGTGTCTTTCAGCCTTGAGTTCAGTTTTGACTCGCATTGTGTACAAAAAATAAATGGAATTGAAATCTATTTTCTTTTTTTCCACATACCATAAACATAATTAGAATAAGTGATAATAACTACGTGCTGAATGCAACAATTTGAAGGATATTTTGATTCCAGATGAGATCCTCTGATTGTTCTTTTCTACTTATGTTGGTTTGGTTTTGTTCTTAAAGTGAAATGTGTTTTACATGTTCATAAATGAACAGCCGGACTTCAGGTTTTCAAATGAAGGCGGAAAACTCTACTTCCTTATTGTTATGGATGTACCATTGAGTTGGCATAGAGGGGAGGGGGGGGGGGGGGGGGGGGGGGACACGTGTTGTATAAGATTCATTTTAAACTGCTAGCTGGTCATTATTTAACAAAATAAAGTTATTTAGTTATAAGTATGTTTTAATTGCATTAAGCTACTGTACGCATTGGTTGCTTCATGTTTGAAGATAATCTGTACATATGCCACCCCCGGTCTGTGTGCCACCCATGGCAACCAACGTACCTGAACGATGACGTCACCCAGGTACAGCGACGGTTTTAGCAGTTTACATTTTGGCGGCATGTGTGAGGCATTATGTGGTGAAAGATGGCAAACAGCGCGCTCTTACATTTCCTCTTCGTGTCTGCAGTATTTCACAAAGGTAAGAAAAACGTGTTCGGTAATATTTGTGTCACATTTTGCACATGTCCAAGTTATTTAGACTCACCTTACTCACAAAGAACAGTTACAGTTGTTACTGTGTACTCATGTTTACGGCTTTGGTGCATAAATATTTTGGAAGAGTGCAGAAGTTGCAGAAGTTGATAGTTAAATTGAAGTTTTATATCAAATCATGCATTGAAAAAAGAAAAGATATACAAAGAGGGAATGCATTCAGATGCTGCCCTGGGGTCATCTGGGACCACGTTAACCCATTGCATCCATAAATATTCTATAAGCATGTAAATAAACGAATATTTGCATCATAACCATTATTGTAGCATATCAGTATTTCCTGCTTTTACCTCTTTTAATATATTTTTAGAAGAAACGTAATTAAGTGCAGCCCAGTTCATCACATGTTCCCTAATGCAAAGATTAAAAAATATTATTTAATATTTTATTTAGCTATTGTTGAATATGACTCAGGTGTCTTAATTATACTAATGTTTTTATTTACAAAAGTGAAGGGTTGGTGTTCAAATAGAAACACCTCCCTATAATAATACACAGTGCAGTACATTTTAACCTGTTTTAAAGCAACACATTCAATGGGCCCAATAATAAAGAAACATACACTTGTCCTCTCCTGCAGGTCTAAACTCTGTGATTCAAACACAGACGACTGTGGCCGCAGCAGTGGGAGAGCAGGCCTGCTTAAACTGTCTGCTGATTCAAACCAAAGAAGTTCATCAAGTCACCTGGCAGAAGATTCTACCTGATGGAGAGAGGACCGTCGCCACTGACAACCTGCACTTCGGTCAAAGAGTGGACCCTTACTTTAGTGGTAAGGTGGAGTTTCGAGATGCTGGACTGCAGAACAGCTCCATCGTGATCAGGGATGTGACGGAGCAGGATGAAGGCTGCTATCGCTGCATGTTTAACACCTACCCTGATGGAGCTCTCATTGCTACAATCCGCCTGAACGTCTATGGTAAAATATGCAACTTTTTCCATAATTATTGTAGAGGAAATGTTGTCCTATGGAGGACTAAAAGTGCCAAAATGAAATATATAAATGTATAATTAATTAAATCATTAAATGTGTCATCAATTATTTAATATTGGAAATAAATCAACAAATATATAAATAAATATATAATTATTTAATTAATTAAATGCATGTGTTATTAAATAATTATTTAAATGTGTCATTAATTATTTAAAAATGGTAATATATAATAAATAATTTATGAAATACATAAATAATTAAATAAATGTTTAAATAATTATTTAAAATATTAATTCATTCTATGTAAAAACACATCTATTTATTCCACTATTTATTTAATTATTTCATGTTTCCTGCTCCAGCAGTGCATCATGAAATAATTTTATCTGTCATCCTCTCCCATCAAACTCAGTGGGCGGGATTAACGCTGATCGAGTCACAAACCATTGCTTTGGTCTGCAGGGTTGCCAGACTAGGCGGTTTCCCGCCAAACAAACAAACAAACAAACATGGCAGCAATCACAGAGGAGATTTATTTATTTATATGTTACCATTTTTTTATAATTAATGACACATTTAAATAAATATTTAATAACACATGCATTTAATTAATTAAATAATTATATATTTATTTATATATTTGTTGATTTATTTCCAATATTAAATAATTGATGACACAGTTAATGATTTAATTAATTTCATATTTATATATTTCATTTTGGCACTTTTAGTCCTCCATAAAAGAATCCTCCATGTGTCTTATTTGGACTAAGACAGCTCTTGTTCTCCTGCTTGCCAAATTTGCCTACATGTCCCAGGATGCATTGCAATGCAACCCAACTGCAAGCTTTAGCATTGTTCTCCTAATTTTGATAAATGATAAAGTTTGAAACACTTAAAGTATCTCCTGTAACTTCATTCATGCGACTCTTCAAATTGTAGGACAGTTAGTTCAAACGCTGTAATCTGATTGGACGAGAGGCACTTTGATAATGTTTAATTTTCTTCACAGAGCTGCATGAACCCGTCCTACAAGTCAGAGAATCAAACTCTTCTGAAGAGGTCGTTGTTTCCTGCTCGGCTACGGGTCGGCCCGCCCCCACTGTGACAATAACGCTCCCTCACCAAGACTTGAACTTCCACAACACTTCTGTCTCAGTCAGGAACAACAACAGTACAGTCACCGTCACTAAGACAGCTGTGCTCTCTCGTCGTCATGACAACAGCACACAGGTCGGGTGCACAGTGGGGGGCTCCTATGGCGTTCACAAAGAGGTGTTTAAGATGATCCCTGAGGTCAAAAAGTCGCTCCCTGATGAAAAGTCAGGAGCTAATAGCAGCAGTCGTAGTAAGTAAATGATCAGATGTAGATTCTTTAAAGTTTGTCTGCATCATTTTAAACATTTTCTCCTCTTTTTCCCCTCAAAGGTAGAACTTTAATCATTATATCAGCTTTAACAACCTGTGTTATCATCACTGCAGTCATCTTCCTCTGGCGTAGACACAAACATCAGAACAGGTACTTCTAATCAATACTTATGTGTAAGTTTTAAAATCTATAAATGTTTGTCCTCCTCTAACTGTTCTTAAATCCTTCAGTCTGTCACACGAGGTCCATATGAATGAGATACCAGGAACTACAGATGAAGACCCTCAGAAGTAAGAAACCATTAGTTCTCTTAAATCTGTTACATTTTGTACGTCCTGCCTTCCTCCATATCTTCCTACACGCAAAAAAACAAATACTAAAGTATGACTTCCATTGAGAGATTAGTTTAAATGTTTTGTTTTCTTTCTCAAGGACCCAAGAGTCTCCACAGGAGAACGTACAGGTCCGACTTCGATCAACTCCTGTGAATAGTGAAGAGAGAACAAACACAAATCCAACACCAGTTTCATCCAGGAGACTGTTTGAGTGATTGATCAGATGAACTCAGTTTTTTGAATAACCGTGAAAAGCTGTGATTCACAAATTGATGGAAGAGCCGTGTTTTATTTAATTCTGATTTTTTAAGCTTCGATAAGAAAAGTCTTTAAAAAAAACATTTTGATACCCTTCTCTGTTTAAATGTATAACTTATTTATGTTCAGCACTTTTCTAGCACAACAGCACTTCTTTGTTCAATGTGTGTGTTCTCATGTTATTTATAGTTCAAACCTCAAATGCACATTTGCTGTCTGTCTGTAATTACATTGTGCTTCTTAAGGTAACTTGAATAATATAATAATAATTATAATATATCACATTCGTTTGCAAACTAATCATGGCTGTGCAATTACAGAATTGTAGTGTTTTAATCTCTGAGCTGAATATAGGGTCTAGTCATTTATTGTTTATTAGGCCTATATTCTACTTATTTATTTGTCTCCTTCATTAAATTATACTGATTTCACCTGTGTCTTTCAGCCTTGAGTTCAGTTTTGACTCGCATTGTGTACAAAAAATAAATGGAATTGAAATCTATTTTCTTTTTTTCCACATACCATAAACATAATTAGAATAAGTGATAATAACTACGTGCTGAATGCAACAATTTGAAGGATATTTTGATTCCAGATGAGATCCTCTGATTGTTCTTTTCTGTTTTCTTTTCTACTTATGTTGGTTTGGTTTTGTTCTTAAAGTGAAATGTGTTTTACATGTTGAACAGCCAGACTTTAGATTTTCAGGAATGCGGAAAACTCTACTTCCTTATTGTTATGGATGTACCATTGAGTTGGCATAGAGGGGAGGGGGGGGGGGGGGGGGACACGTGTTGTATAAGATTCATTTTAAACTGCTAGCTGGTCATTATTTAACAAAATAAAGTTATTTAGTTATAAGTATGTTTTAATTACATTAAGCTACTGTACGCATTGGTTGCTTCATGTTTGAAGATAATCTGTACATATGCCACCCCCGGTCTGTGTGCCACCCATGGCTACCAACGTACCTGAACGATGACGTCACCCAGGTACAGCGACGGTTTTAGCAGTTTACATTTTGGCGGCATGTGTGAGGCATTATGTGGTGAAAGATGGCAAACAGCGCGCTCTTACATTTCCTCTTCGTGTCTGCAGTATTTCACAAAGGTAAGAAAAACGTGTTCGGTAATATTTGTGTCACATTTTGCACATGTCCAAGTTATTTAGACTCACTTTACTCACAAAGAACAGTTACAGTTGTTACTGTGTACTCATGTTTACGGCTTTGGTGCATAAATATTTTGGAAGAGTGCAGAAGTTGCAGAAGTTGATAGTTAAATTGAAGTTTTATATCAAATCATGCATTGAAAAAAGAAAAGATATACAAAGAGGGAATGCATTCAGATGCTGCCCTGGGGTCATCTGGGACCACGTTAACCCATTGCATCCATAAATATTCTATAAGCATGTAAATAAACGAATATTTGCATCATAACCATTATTGTAGCATATCAGTATTTCCTGCTTTTACCTCTTTTAATATATTTTTAGAAGAGACGTAATTAAGTGCAGCACAGTTCAGCACATGTTCCCTAATGCAAAGATTAAAAAATATTATTTAATATTTTATTTAGCTATTGTTGAATATGACTCAGGTGTCTTAATTATACTAATGTTTTTATTTACAAAAGTGAAGGGTTGGTGTTCAAATAGAAACACCTCCCTATAATAATACACAGTGCAGTACATTTTAACCTGTTTTAAAGCAACACATTCAATGGGCCCAATAATAAAGAAACATACACTTGTCCTCTCCTGCAGGTCTAAACTCTGTGATTCAAACACAGACGACTGTGGCCGCAGCAGTGGGAGAGCAGGCCTGCTTAAACTGTCTGCTGATTCAAACCAAAGAAGTTCATCAAGTCACCTGGCAGAAGATTCTACCTGATGGAGAGAGGACCGTCGCCACTGACAACCTGCACTTCGGTCAAAGAGTGGACCCTTACTTTAGTGGTAAGGTGGAGTTTCGAGATGCTGGACTGCAGAACAGCTCCATCGTGATCAGGGATGTGACGGAGCAGGATGAAGGCTGCTATCGCTGCATGTTTAACACCTACCCTGATGGAGCTCTCATTGCTACAATCCGCCTGAACGTCTATGGTAAAATATGCAACTTTTCCATAATTATTGTAGAGGAAATGTTGTGCTATGGAGGACTAAAAGTGCCAAAATGAAATATATAAATGTATAATTAATTAAATCATTAAATGTGTCATCAATTATTTAATATTGGAAATAAATCAACAAATATATAAATAAATATATAATTATTTAATTAATTAAATGCATGTGTTATTAAATAATTATTTAAATGTGTCATTAATTATTTAAAAATGGTAATATATAATAAATAATTTATGAAATACATAAATAATTAAATAAATGTTTAAATAATTATTTAAAATATTAATTCATTCTATGTAAAAACACATCTATTTATTCCACTATTTATTTAATTATTTCATGTTTCCTGCTCCAGCAGTGCATCATGAAATAATTTTATCTGTCATCCTCTCCCATCAAACTCAGTGGGCGGGATTAACGCTGATCGAGTCACAAACCATTGCTTTGGTCTGCAGGGTTGCCAGACTAGGCGGTTTCCCGCCAAACAAACAAACAAACAAACATGGCAGCAATCACAGAGGAGATTTATTTATTTATATGTTACCATTTTTTTATAATTAATGACACATTTAAATAAATATTTAATAACACATGCATTTAATTAATTAAATAATTATATATTTATTTATATATTTGTTGATTTATTTCCAATATTAAATAATTGATGACACAGTTAATGATTTAATTAATTTCATATTTATATATTTCATTTTGGCACTTTTAGTCCTCCATAAAAGAATCCTCCATGTGTCTTATTTGGACTAAGACAGCTCTTGTTCTCCTGCTTGCCAAATTTGCCTACATGTCCCAGGATGCATTGCAATGCAACCCAACTGCAAGCTTTAGCATTGTTCTCCTAATTTTGATAAATGATAAAGTTTGAAACACTTAAAGTATCTCCTGTAACTTCATTCATGCGACTCTTCAAATTGTAGGACAGTTAGTTCAAACGCTGTAATCTGATTGGACGAGAGGCACTTTGATAATGTTTAATTTTCTTCACAGAGCTGCATGAACCCGTCCTACATGTCAGAGAATCAAACTCTTCTGAAGAGGTCGTTGTTTCCTGCTCGGCTACGGGTCGGCCCGCCCCCACTGTGACAATAACACTCCCTCACCAAGACTTGAACTTCCACAACACTTCTGTCTCAGTCAGGAACAACAACAGTACAGTCACCGTCACTAAGACAGCTGTGCTCTCTCGTCGTCATGACAACAGCACACAGGTCGGGTGCACAGTGGGGGGCTCCTATGGCGTTCACAAAGAGGTGTTTAAGATGATCCCTGAGGTCAAAAAGTCGCTCCCTGATGAAAAGTCAGGAGCTAATAGCAGCAGTCGTAGTAAGTAAATGATCAGATGTAGATTCTTTAAAGTTTGTCTGCATCATTTTAAACATTTTCTCCTCTTTTTCCCCTCAAAGGTAGAACTTTAATCATTATATCAGCTTTAACAACCTGTGTTATCATCACTGCAGTCATCTTCCTCTGGCGTAGACACAAACATCAGAACAGGTACTTCTAATCAATACTTATGTGTAAGTTTTAAAATCTATAAATGTTTGTCCTCCTCTAACTGTTCTTAAATCCTTCAGTCTGTCACACGAGGTCCATATGAATGAGATACCAGGAACTACAGATGAAGACCCTCAGAAGTAAGAAACCATTAGTTCTCTTAAATCTGTTACATTTTGTACGTCCTGCCTTCCTCCATATCTTCCTACACGCAAAAAAACAAATACTAAAGTATGACTTCCATTGAGAGATTAGTTTATATGTTTTGTTTTCTTTCTCAAGGACCCAAGAGTCTCCACAGGAGAACGTACAGGTCCGACTTCGATCAACTCCTGTGAAGAGTGAAGAGAGAACAAACACAAATCCAACACCAGTTTCATCCAGGAGACTGTTTGAGTGATTGATCAGATGAACTCAGTTTTTTGAATAACCGTGAAAAGCTGTGATTCACAAATTGATGGAAGAGCCGTGTTTTATTTAATTCTGATTTTTTAAGCTTCGATAAGAAAAGTCTTTAAAAAAAACATTTTGATACCCTTCTCTGTTTAAATGTATAACTTATTTATGTTCAGCACTTTTCTAGCACAACAGCACTTCTTTGTTCAATGTGTGTGTTCTCATGTTATTTATAGTTCAAACCTCAAATGCACATTTGCTGTCTGTCTGTAATTACATTGTGCTTCTTAAGGTAACTTGAATAATATAATAATAATTATAATATATCGCATTCGTTTGCAAACTAATCATGGCTGTGCAATTACAGAATTGTAGTGTTTTAATCTCTGAGCTGAATATAGGGTCTAGTCATTTATTGTTTATTAGGCCTATATTCTACTTATTTATTTGTCTCCTTCATTAAATTATACTGATTTCACCTGTGTCTTTCAGCCTTGAGTTCAGTTTTGACTCGCATTGTGTACAAAAAATAAATGGAATTGAAATCTATTTTCTTTTTTTCCACATACCATAAACATCATTAGAATAAGTGATAATAACTACGTGCTGAATGCAACAATTTGAAGGATATTTTGATTCCAGATGAGATCCTCTGATTGTTCTTTTCTACTTATGTTGGTTTGGTTTTGTTCTTAAAGTGAAATGTGTTTTACATGTTCATAAATGAACAGCCGGACTTCAGGTTTTCAAATGAAGGCGGAAAACTCTACTTCCTTATTGTTATGGATGTACCATTGAGTTGGCATAGAGGGGGAGGGGGAGGGGGGGGACGCGACACGTGTTGTATAAGATTCATTTTAAACTGCTAGCTGGTCATTATTTAACAAAATAAAGTTATTTAGTTATAAGTATGTTTTAATTGCATTAAGCTACTGTACGCATTGGTTGCTTCATGTTTGAAGATAATCTGTACATATGCCACCCCCGGTCTGTGTGCCACCCATGGCTACCAACGTACCTGAACGATGACGTCACCCAGGTACAGCGACGGTTTTAGCAGTTTACATTTTGGCGGCATGTGTGAGGCATTATGTGGTGAAAGATGGCAAACAGCGCGCTCTTACATTTCTTCTTCGTGTCTGCAGTATTTCACAAAGGTAAGAAAACGTGTTCGGTAATATTTGTGTCACATTTTGCACATGTCCAAGTTATTTAGACTCACCTTACTCACAAAGAACAGTTACAGTTGTTACTGTGTACTCATGTTTACGGCTTTGGTGCATAAATATTTTGGAAGAGTGCAGAAGTTGCAGAAGTTGATAGTTAAATTGAAGTTTTATATCAAATCATGCATTGAAAAAAGAAAAGATATACAAAGAGGGAATGCATTCAGATGCTGCCCTGGGGTCATCTGGGACCACGTTAACCCATTGCATCCATAAATATTCTATAAGCATGTAAATAAACGAATATTTGCATCATAACCATTATTGTAGCATATCAGTATTTCCTGCTTTTACCTCTTTTAATATATTTTTAGAAGAAACGTAATTAAGTGCAGCCCAGTTCATCACATGTTCCCTAATGCAAAGATTAAAAAATATTATTTAATATTTTATTTAGCTATTGTTGAATATGACTCAGGTGTCTTAATTATACTAATGTTTTTATTTACAAAAGTGAAGGGTTGGTGTTCAAATAGAAACACCTCCCTATAATAATACACAGTGCAGTACATTTTAACCTGTTTTAAAGCAACACATTCAATGGGCCCAATAATAAAGAAACATACACTTGTCCTCTCCTGCAGGTCTAAACTCTGTGATTCAAACACAGACGACTGTGGCCGCAGCAGTGGGAGAGCAGGCCTGCTTAAACTGTCTGCTGATTCAAACCAAAGAAGTTCATCAAGTCACCTGGCAGAAGATTCTACCTGATGGAGAGAGGACCGTCGCCACTGACAACCTGCACTTCGGTCAAAGAGTGGACCCTTACTTTAGTGGTAAGGTGGAGTTTCGAGATGCTGGACTGCAGAACAGCTCCATCGTGATCAGGGATGTGACGGAGCAGGATGAAGGCTGCTATCGCTGCATGTTTAACACCTACCCTGATGGAGCTCTCATTGCTACAATCCGCCTGAACGTCTATGGTAAAATATGCAACTTTTTCCATAATTATTGTAGAGGAAATGTTGTCCTATGGAGGACTAAAAGTGCCAAAATGAAATATATAAATGTATAATTAATTAAATCATTAAATGTGTCATCAATTATTTAATATTGGAAATAAATCAACAAATATATAAATAAATATATAATTATTTAATTAATTAAATGCATGTGTTATTAAATAATTATTTAAATGTGTCATTAATTATTTAAAAATGGTAATATATAATAAATAATTTATGAAATACATAAATAATTAAATAAATGTTTAAATAATTATTTAAAATATTAATTCATTCTATGTAAAAACACATCTATTTATTCCACTATTTATTTAATTATTTCATGTTTCCTGCTCCAGCAGTGCATCATGAAATAATTTTATCTGTCATCCTCTCCCATCAAACTCAGTGGGCGGGATTAACGCTGATCGAGTCACAAACCATTGCTTTGGTCTGCAGGGTTGCCAGACTAGGCGGTTTCCCGCCAAACAAACAAACAAACAAACATGGCAGCAATCACAGAGGAGATTTATTTATTTATATGTTACCATTTTTTTATAATTAATGACACATTTAAATAAATATTTAATAACACATGCATTTAATTAATTAAATAATTATATATTTATTTATATATTTGTTGATTTATTTCCAATATTAAATAATTGATGACACAGTTAATGATTTAATTAATTTCATATTTATATATTTCATTTTGGCACTTTTAGTCCTCCATAAAAGAATCCTCCATGTGTCTTATTTGGACTAAGACAGCTCTTGTTCTCCTGCTTGCCAAATTTGCCTACATGTCCCAGGATGCATTGCAATGCAACCCAACTGCAAGCTTTAGCATTGTTCTCCTAATTTTGATAAATGATAAAGTTTGAAACACTTAAAGTATCTCCTGTAACTTCATTCATGCGACTCTTCAAATTGTAGGACAGTTAGTTCAAACGCTGTAATCTGATTGGACGAGAGGCACTTTGATAATGTTTAATTTTCTTCACAGAGCTGCATGAACCCGTCCTACATGTCAGAGAATCAAACTCTTCTGAAGAGGTCGTTGTTTCCTGCTCGGCTACGGGTCGGCCCGCCCCCACTGTGACAATAACACTCCCTCACCAAGACTTGAACTTCCACAACACTTCTGTCTCAGTCAGGAACAACAACAGTACAGTCACTGTCACTAAGACAGCTGTGCTCTCTCGTCGTCATGGCAACAGCACACAGGTCGGGTGCACAGTGGGGGGCTCCTATGGCGTTCACAAAGAGGTGTTTAAGATGATTCCTGAGGTCAAAAAGTCGCTCCCTGATGAAAAGTCAGGAGCTAATAGCAGCAGTCGTAGTAAGTAAATGATCAGATGTAGATTCTTTAAAGTTTGTCTGCATCATTTTAAACATTTTCTCCTCTTTTTCCCCTCAAAGGTAGAACTTTAATCATTATATCAGCTTTAACAACCTGTGTTATCATCACTGCAGTCATCTTCCTCTGTTGTAGACACAAACATCAGAACAGGTACTTCTAATCAATACTTATGTGTAAGTTTTAAAATCTATAAATGTTTGTCCTCCTCTAACTGTTCTTAAATCCTTCAGTCTGTCACACGAGGTCCATATGAATGAGATACCAGGAACTACAGATGAAGACCCTCAGAAGTAAGAAACCATTAGTTCTCTTAAATCTGTTACATTTTGTACGTCCTGCCTTCCTCCATATCTTCCTACACGCAAAAAAACAAATACTAAAGTATGACTTCCATTGAGAGATTAGTTTATATGTTTTGTTTTCTTTCTCAAGGACCCAAGAGTCTCCACAGGAGAACGTACAGGTCCGACTTCGATCAACTCCTGTGAATAGTGAAGAGAGAACAAACACAAATCCAACACCAGTTTCATCCAGGAGACTGTTTGAGTGATTGATCAGATGAACTCAGTTTTTTGAATAACCGTGAAAAGCTGTGATTCACAAATTGATGGAAGAGCCGTGTTTTATTTAATTCTGATTTTTTAAGCTTCGATAAGAAAAGTCTTTAAAAAAAACATTTTGATACCCTTCTCTGTTTACATGATTTTTAAATCTGTTTAATTTTTTAAAATGTCATTTTTAAATCTGAATGTTTGCCTTTGTGTGACTGACAATGTACATCATCTTTGTGAGAGATTTTTGCATCTCTTTGAATTAAATTTTGACTTTTGTTAATTTATGACAAGGGGAATAATGATGTGACTGAATTATTTCTTTAGTCAAAAATAAAATTGTTATAAATACAGACTGCACACCAGAAGCTGCTCTAAAATGTGTTTAATTCAATTGATCACCACGTTTGATGTTTCAGGCTGCAGTCCATCATCAGACATGAACGATAAAATGAAAGATATTTCATGATAAAAATGTGCGATTTTAAGTGAGTGTCATATTTCCCTTAAATGGGTTTAATTAACTTAATATGATGGTTTAAGAAGTAATTAGTGTTTTAATGTATATCCTTTACAATTCAAGCTATGATCCTGTTATTTATTTAGTGTTTATTTTTTTCTAACTACTTCAATGTCAGCTGCAAATTATTAGCATCAGTTACCAATTTCATCCACCATAGGTCGCTGTTTTTCAGATTTCAGGTTTTTTTTATATATATACAGTTAATTGGGGTTTAATGAATCATCTGTTTGTCTAATAATTTAATATAATAATGTACAAAAAGGTGCAATGGAGGAGCTGAACAGTTGTGCAGGTATGTGCATGATTAACTGTAAATAACTTACAGTATATTCACACAGTGTTCCTCAATGTCTGCTGCATATTATAGACATCAGTTGCACCTCTTGGCCACTAGAGGTCTCTGTTGATCCAGATTTTAACCAACACGTGCGGCTCTCTGTACTTTCATCACTTTCACTTTAGTATGGTGGTGGGTGAAAGAAAGATATGGCGCAGCGTGCACTTATTCTCTCTTTATTTGTGCTGACAGTCTCTCAGAAAAGTAAGAAATGTTTAATGCTCAGGCTATAACTTTTAGTATTTGTTGTTAATCTGAACGCAGCTGGCGGTTCCTGTTTTCTAAATTAATTTAAGTTAGTTCGGTATTTTCCCGCCACGTTTCTGGCGGTATATTTGGAAAAAAAATGCATAGTTCCTGGTTTAACTCATATTCTGTATGATAAAAAGAGAAAAATGAACCCGGCTTCATCAGTGTGTTTGTAGACTACCGCATATTGTAGTCTGTAACATAGCAACCAAAGTGATAGAGTTTCTGTTGTGTCTGAAAATACTGAAACATGCAGCCTCACTCACACTAGATTAACTTTTATTGCTTTGAGATCACTTTTTGAATGATTTAGAGTTATATATGTAAAAACTTTGTTAAAAGTCCATATGTCTGTGCCTCTTAATTGTGAAAATTATTGATTAACGGAATCAAGTTTTGAGTCAAACAATGTTTCTGTCTCTCTGCAGCTCCAGCAGCTCTGATACAAACTCAGCACACTGTGATGGCAGCAGTGGGAGAGCAGGCCTACTTAAACTGTCAGCTCATGAAATCTAAGGACGTTCATCAAGTCACCTGGCAGAAGATTCTACCTGACAGAGAGAGTAATGTGGCTACCTACAACAAATATTCCAAGAAACTGGTGAACGCAGGTTTTCAAGGTAAAGTGGAGTTAATTGATGCTGGACTGCAGAACAGCTCCATCCTGATCAGGGAGGTGACGGAGGAGGATGAAGGCTGCTATCGCTGCATGTTTAACACCTACCCTGATGGAGCTCTCATTGCTACAACCTGCCTCAAACTCTACGGTCAGTACCTGCTTTAGTAATACAACACCTTCATGTCATCCCTCGAGTTTCTTCTATAACTTTCATCTTGTATTTTCAGAGCTGCATGGACCCGTTCTTCACGTCAGTGAATCAAACTTTCCTGAAGAGGTCGTTGTCACCTGCTCGGCTACGGGTCGACCCGCTCCCACTGTCACATTAAACGTCCTGAATCAAAAACTCAACGTTTCTATAGACAGTTTCAAAAACACAAACGGTACGGTCACTGTTAACACTACATGTTTGCTGATGCGTAGCTATGACAACAGCACACAGGTTCAATGTGAAGTTCAAGTGCCCTCCGTTCCTCTGAAGAAGGACTCTGTGATGATTCCTGCAGCCCAGCTGTCGTCTGAAGATGGTGAGAATCATTATTATAGATTATTGTTTCTACACATGATCAACGTCGTATTTATGAAGTTTTTTTTATCAGGTTCAAAGGTCGACACTGGATCTAATGACGCTGATATTACTCTGGTCATCGCAGCTGTTGTGACAGTCTCTATCTCTTTAGTGGTTCTTCTGTGGTTTCTGAGACGAAAACAACTGAACAGGTACAGATGTTTTATACTGTTACACTGAGATGTTCTGATCAAACAAAGCAATACAAATACACCTACACACCTACACTTTCACACACTGATGGTAGAGGCTGCTGTGTAAATGACCAAAAAAGAACTAATCCAATGATTGTAGAAAACGTTTTAGCTTTGACTTAAGTTACCCTCTCCTCTAGCACTGCTCTGTTGTTGTTCATTATCACATTGAACCCAAATCACCCCAAATCAGTTCTTCTTTGTGTGTTTGTGCTGATTTTAATGATCTTTTCTTTAAACAATATTTTTACAAATCCAGTCTCAAAGTCTTGGTGTAAGAACAAGGAGGATCCTGAGGAGATCAAAACACCGCTACCTACTGTGAAACCTCACATGTAAGATAATGAACACCTTCCTATCCTAACAACTTCAACATTGATGAAGAAACTGACCAGAATGTTTTTTTCCCCCTTAAAGGAACAGAACGCCTTTAATGCATCAACAGAACGAGCAGGAGGACCTGAGGCAGCAGACACCTTCTGCTGACAAGATGATCGACTTCAAACAACAAGCTTCATCTCGGACACCAAGGTGTAAACAAAAGCTAAATCTTTAGTAATGCAGAAACACACAAGGTGACAAAGTGAAGAAGAGTGACTTCAACATATCAGTCCAGATGTGGCAGCATGTTAGAGGACACACATCTGTGTCTGTTGATGAGTGTTAAGTCCAGCAGATTCTCTTTTGAATCCATATGATGCATTTGCTGCCTTTTTTATGCATCTCTTGTTTATACATTTTGATATATTTTTTAAATACATTTAAATTCTGCAGCTTCAATTTTTATTTATTTCTTCATGATTCTTCAAACCCAAAAATGAACTTACCATGGACCAGTAGTTTACTCTAATGTTTGTTATCTTCACTAATACCTGAAATAACAAATCAGAATTTATGTATGTTACATTCCTATTTTATTACCCCTGTTGCCATGGCATATGATGCATTTGCTTCCTTTTTTATGCATCTCTTGTTTATACATTTTGATATATTTGTAAATAAATACATTTAAATTCTGCAGCTTCAATTATCTTCATTTCGTTCTAAATCTTCATTTAAAACAAACCCAACAATGAACTTACCGTGGACCAATAGTATACTCTGATGATACATAATGAACGTTGGTTACCTTCGGTTTTACCAGAAACAACAATCCAGAATTCATGTATGTGTCATGGTTGTGTGTGATAGGTCCACAAGAGATCATTTACAATAAAATGTATTTGTTCAGCATTTCCAAACCAGTGACCCCATGTATGACCATAATACTTATTTTGTCAGATAAAGTGACAAAGTGTCCACATTTTCCTCCTTTTCTAACCACAGGATGTATTAACTGCAGTGCAGTGATTTCAGCTGTAGTTGCAGAACGTGTCCACTAGATGGGGTCTTTGTTATACTTTTTGTTTTTGAATACTGCCCGTATATAATGACCACTGCTGTATTTTTCTTTGCTTACTCTTTGAACGAAACATAAAGTATACACTAATAATGAATCATAAATGTTTGTGAGCTTTAATGCCAGCAGAAATCATAAAAATTCAAAATCATAGATCAGGGAGGGACCTCTTGGCCACTAGAGGTCTCTGTTGATCCAGATTTTAACCAACACATTCGGCTTTCTGTACTTTTATTACTTTCACTTTAGTTTGGCGTTGGTTGCAGGCAAGATATGGCGCAGCGTGCACTTATTCTCTCTCTATTTGTGCTGACAGTCTCTCAGAAAGGTAAGAAATGTTTAATGTTTAGGCTATAACTTCTAGTCTTTATGTATTTTATGTTAATCTGAACGCAGCTGGCGGTTTCTGTTTTCTACATTAATTTTAGTTAGTTCGGTATTTTCCCGCCACGTTTCTGGCGGTATATTTGAAATACTTTTGCATAGTTCCTGGTTTAACTCATTCTGTATGATATTTTGCAGAGAAAAACAAACCCTAATGAACCCGGCTTCATCAGTGTGTTTGTAGACTACCGCATATTGTAATCTGTAACATAGCAACCAAAGTGATAGAGTTTCTGTTGTGTCTGAAAATACTGAAACATGCAGCCTCACTCACACTAGATTAACTTTTATTGCTTTGAGATCACTTTTTGAATGATTTAGAGTTATATATGTAAAAACTTTGTTAAAAATCCATATGTCTGTGCCTCTTTATTGTGAAAATGATTGATTGAAGGAATCAAGTTTTGAGTCAAACAATGTTTCTGTCTCTCTGCAGCTCCAGCAGCTCTGATACAAACTCAGCACACTGTGATGGCAGCAGTGGGAGAGCAGGCCTACTTAAACTGTCAGCTCATGAAATCTAATGACGTTCATCAAGTCACCTGGCAGAAGATTCTACCTGACGGAGAGAGTAATGTGGCCACCTACAACAAATATTCCAAGAAACTGGTGAACGCAGGTTTTCAAGGTAAAGTGGAGTTAATTGATGCTGGACTGCAGAACAGCTCCATCCTGATCAGGGAGGTGACGGAGGAGGATGAAGGCTGCTATCGCTGCATGTTTAACACCTACCCTGATGGAGCTCTCATTGCTACAACCTGCCTCAAACTCTACGGTCAGTACCTGCTTTAGTAATACAACACCTTCATGTCATCCCTCGAGTTTCTTCTATAACTTTCATCTTGTATTTTCAGAGCTGCATGGACCCGTTCTTCATGTCAGTGAATCAAACTTTCCTGAAGAGGTCAATGTCACCTGCTCGGCTACGGGTCGACCCGCTCCCACTGTCACATTAAACGCCCTGCATCAAAAACTCAACGTTTCTATAGACAGTTTCAAAAACACAAACGGTACGGTCACTGTTAACACTACATGTTTGCTGATGCGTAGCTATGACAACAGCACACAGGTTGAATGTGAAGTTCAAGTGCCCTCCGTTCCTCTGAAGAAGGACTCTGTGATGATTCCTGCAGCCCAGCTGTCGTCTGAAGATGGTGAGAATCATTATTATAGATTATTGTTTCTACACATGGTCAACGTCGTATTTATGAAGTTTTTTTTATCAGGTTCAAAGGTCGACACTGGATCTAATGACGCTGATATTACTCTGGTCATCGCAGCTGTTGTGACAGTCTCTATCTCTTTAGTGGTTCTTCTGTGGTTTCTGAGACGAAAACAACTGAACAGGTACAGATCTTTTATACAGAGGCTGCTGTGTAAATGACCAAAAAAGAACTAATCCAATGATTGTAGAAAACATTTTAGCTTTGACTTAAGTTACCCTCTCCTCTAGCACTGCTCTGTTGTTGTTCATTATCACATTGAACCCAAATCACCCCAAATCAGTTCTTCTTTGTGTGTTTGTGCTGATTTTAATTATCTTTTCTTTAAACAATATTTTTACAATTCCAGCCCAAAGTCTTGGTGTAAGAACAAGGAGGATCCTGAGGAGATCAAAACACTGCTACCTACTGTGAAACCTCACATGTAAGATAATGAACACCTTCCTATCCTAACAACTTCAACATTGATGAAGAAACTGACCAGAATGTTTTTTTCCCCCTTAAAGGAACAGAACGCCTTTAATGCATGAACAGAACGAGCAGGAGGGCACAAGGCATCGGGCATCTTCTTCTAAAAAGATGATCGACTTCATACAACAAGCTTCATCTCGGACACCAAGGTGTAAACAAAAGCTAAATCTTTAGTAATGCAGAAACACACAAGGTGACAAAGTGAAGAAGAGTGACTTCAACATATCAGTCCAGATGTGGCAGCATGTTAGAGGACACACATCTGTGTCTGTTGATGAGTGTTAAGTCCAGCAGATTCTCTTTTGAATCCATATGATGCATTTGCTGCCTTTTTTATGCATCTCTTGTTTATACATTTTGATATATTTTTTAAATACATTTAAATTCTGCAGCTTCAATTTTTATTTATTTCTTCATGATTCTTCAAACCCAAAAATGAACTTACCATGGACCAGTAGTTTACTCTAATGTTTGTTATCTTCACTAATACCTGAAATAACAAATCAGAATTTATGTATGTTACATTCCTATTTTATTACCCCTGTTGCCATGGCATATGATGCATTTGCTTCCTTTTTTATGCATCTCTTGTTTATACATTTTGATATATTTGTAAATAAATACATTTAAATTCTGCAGCTTCAATTATCTTCATTTCGTTCTAAATCTTCATTTAAAACAAACCCAACAATGAACTTACCGTGGACCAATAGTATACTCTGATGATACATAATGAACGTTGGTTACCTTCGGTTTTACCAGAAACAACAATCCAGAATTCATGTATGTGTCATGGTTGTGTGTGATAGGTCCACAAGAGATCATTTACAATAAAATGTATTTGTTCAGCATTTCCAAACCAGTGACCCCATGTATGACCATAATACTTATTTTGTCAGATAAAGTGACAAAGTGTCCACATTTTCCTCCTTTTCTAACCACAGGATGTATTAACTGCAGTGCAGTGATTTCAGCTGTAGTTGCAGAACGTGTCCACTAGATGGGGTCTTTGTTATACTTTTTGTTTTTGAATACTGCCCGTATATAATGACCACTGCTGTATTTTTCTTTGCTTACTCTTTGAACGAAACATAAAGTATACACTGATAATGAATCATAAATGTTTGTGAGCTTTAATGCCAGCAGAAATCATAAAAATTCAAAATCATAGATCAGGGAGGGACCTCTTGGCCACTAGAGGTCTCTGTTGATCCAGATTTTAACCAACACATTCGGCTTTCTGTACTTTTATTACTTTCACTTTAGTTTGGCGTTGGTTGCAGGCAAGATATGGCGCAGCGTGCACTTATTCTCTCTCTATTTGTGCTGACAGTCTCTCAGAAAGGTAAGAAATGTTTAATGTTTAGGCTATAACTTCTAGTCTTTATGTATTTTATGTTAATCTGAACGCAGCTGGCGGTTTCTGTTTTCTACATTAATTTTAGTTAGTTCGGTATTTTCCCGCCACGTTTCTGGCGGTATATTTGAAATACTTTTGCATAGTTCCTGGTTTAACTCATTCTGTATGATATTTTGCAGAGAAAAACAAACCCTAATGAACCCGGCTTCATCAGTGTGTTTGTAGACTACCGCATATTGTAGTCTGTAACATAGCAACCAAAGTGATAGAGTTTCTGTTGTGTCTGAAAATACTGAAACATGCAGCCTCACTCACACTAGATTAACTTTTATTGCTTTGAGATCACTTTTTGAATGATTTAGAGTTATATATGTAAAAACTTTGTTAAAAATCCATATGTCTGTGCCTCTTTATTGTGAAAATGATTGATTGAAGGAATCAAGTTTTGAGTCAAACAATGTTTCTGTCTCTCTGCAGCTCCAGCAGCTCTGATACAAACTCAGCACACTGTGATGGCAGCAGTGGGAGAGCAGGCCTACTTAAACTGTCAGCTCATGAAATCTAAGGACGTTCATCAAGTCACCTGGCAGAAGATTCTACCTGACGGAGAGAGTAATGTGGCTACCTACAACAAATATTCCAAGAAACTGGTGAACGCAGGTTTTCAAGGTAAAGTGGAGTTAATTGATGCTGGACTGCAGAACAGCTCCATCCTGATCAGGGAGGTGACGGAGGAGGATGAAGGCTGCTATCGCTGCATGTTTAACACCTACCCTGATGGAGCTCTCATTGCTACAACCTGCCTCAAACTCTACGGTCAGTACCTGCTTTAGTAATACAACACCTTCATGTCATCCCTCGAGTTTCTTCTATAACTTTCATCTTGTATTTTCAGAGCTGCATGGACCCGTTCTTCACGTCAGTGAATCAAACTTTCCTGAAGAGGTCGTTGTCACCTGCTCGGCTACGGGTCGACCCGCTCCCACTGTCACATTAAACGTCCTGAATCAAAAACTCAACGTTTGTATAGACAGTTTCAAAAACACAAACGGTACGGTCACTGTTAACACTACATGTTTGCTGATGCGTAGCTATGACAACAGCACACAGGTTGAATGTGAAGTTCAAGTGCCCTCCGTTCCTCTGAAGAAGGACTCTGTGATGATTCCTGCAGCCCAGCTGTCGTCTGAAGATGGTGAGAATCATTATTATAGATTATTGTTTCTACACATGATCAACGTCGTATTTATGAAGTTTTTTTTATCAGGTTCAAAGGTCGACACTGGATCTAATGACGCTGATATTACTCTGGTCATCGCAGCTGTTGTGACAGTCTCTATCTCTTTAGTGGTTCTTCTGTGGTTGCTTCTGTGGTTTCTGAGACGAAAACAACTGAACAGGTACAGATGTTTTATACTGTTACACTGAGATGTTCTGATCAAACAAAGCAATACAAATACACCTACACACCTACACTTTCACACACTGATGGTAGAGACTGCTGTGTAAATGACCAAAAAAGAACTAATCCAATGATTGTAGAAAACGTTTTAGCTTTGACTTAAGTTACCCTCTCCTCTAGCACTGCTCTGTTGTTGTTCATTATCACATTAAACCAAAATCACCCCAAATCAGTTCTTCTTTGTGTGTTTGTGCTGATTTTAATGATCTTTTCTTTAAACAATATTTTTACAATTCCAGCCCAAAGTCTTGGTGTAAGAACAAGGAGGATCCTGAGGTGATCAAAACACCGCTACCTACTGTGAAACCTCTCATGTAAGATAATGAACACCTTCCTATCCTAACAACTTCAACATTGATGAAGAAACTGACCAGAATGTTTTTCCCCCTTAAAGGAACAGAACGCCTTTAATGCATGAACAGAACGAGCAGGAGGGCACAAGGCATCGGGCATCTTCTTCTAAAAAGATGATCGACTTCATACAACAAGCTTCATCTCGGACACCAAGGTGTAAACAAAAGCTAAATCTTTAGTGATGCAGAAACACACAAGGTGACAAAGTGAAGAAGAGTGACTTCAACATATCAGTCCAGATGTGGCAGCATGTTAGAGGACACACATCTGTGTCTGTTGATGAGTGTTAAGTCCAGCAGATTCTCTTTTGAATCCATATGATGCATTTGCTGCCTTTTTTTATGCATCTCTTGTTTATACATTTTGATATATTTTTAAATACATTTGAATTCTGCAGCTTCAATTATCTTCATTTCGTTCTAAATCTTCATTTAAAACAAACCCAACAATGAACTTACCGTGGACCAATAGTATACTCTGATGATACATAATGAACGTTGGTTAACTTCGGTTTTACCAGAAACAACAATCCAGAATTCATGTATGTGTCATGGTTGTGTGTGATAGGTCCACAAGAGATCATTTACAATAAAATGTATTTGTTCAGCATTTCCAAACCAGTGACCCCATGTATGACCATAATACTTATTTTGTCAGATAAAGTGACAAAGTGTCCACATTTTCCTCCTTTTCTAACCACAGGATGTATTAACTGCAGTGCAGTGATTTCAGCTGCAGTTGCACAACGTGTCCACTAGATGGGGTCTTTGTTATACTTTTTGTTTTTGAATACTGCCCGTATATAATGACCACTGCTGTATTTTTCTTTGCTTACTCTTTGAACGAAACATAAAGTATACACTAATAATGAATCATACATGTTTGTGAGCTTTAATGCCAGCAGAAATTATAATAATTCAAAATCATAGATCAGGCAGGTCTTTTACAATATTTGTTTTCTAGACTGTACATATTAAACTTTACATGTAGTTTTGCATTTTTGTAGGCGTACTTTTTTAAAGTTTCTTTGAATTTTACGACTCACATTTTTGTGAAATATTCTTAATTGAAGTCTCAAGTGTTGATCAGAGGTTTGAAAAGACCCCTTTAGGTGTGCTGCAGAATTCTTCAGTTTGCGAATGGCTGTAAAACAAGTGCGATGGTTGCAGTTATGCAGGCTGCAAAATGTAAATGCTGCCTTTTTGTAATGCACTGTTTTAATGTTAAGATAAAGAACTAAAGAATAAAATGTTTTTAATCTACCCGTCAAACCTTTTCTTTCACTTTAATATTGAAGTTTTTATAGCTGCAGTTTCAACACATGGCCACTAGTGGTCACTGTCCTCACAATGGGAGACGAGTTGAGGCTTCTTGGAGGATGTGGTGGGCGTGAAACAGCAGAACTCACTTAAGGTTAAATGTATGAACTATGGCGAACTGTGCACCAGTTTCACTTCACCTGTAGCTCTGGAAGATTTAAAAAAGAACACTGGGAGCTGACTTTTAAGTAGAGGACCTTTTTCTGTCAGCGGGTAAGTGTGACGTCTTTGAGTTTTACAGAGTGACACGACGATTTTAAAATGTCTTAACTTCACATTTTAACAGTTGTGGAGTTTCTGAATGAGTGAAGGTAAGTCAACGAACTTCAATTAGCATTTTGTGAAACATTGAAGGACCTTTTATTTTGAGGATATCGACGTTTGACTAGAAGAAAGGCATATTTTAGTCATTTTTCATTGTTATCAAGACAAAAACTCATTTAAATCGTCTTTTACTGATACTTGTTTAAACATTTAGTCAATGTCAGTATTCCTAGCTGAAAGGAAAAAAACGTTTTCACTTTACCTGTGGTGAAATTGTTTGAAACGTCGAAAAAGATTGCACATTTTAATGGTTTCTGTTGTAAAAAAAAAAAAGAAAAAAAAGAGAAGCTATACAAACCCCCAAATTGGCTTAATATGTTTTAAAGCCAATTGTCCTCCTTATGTTTGTTTGACATGTGTTTTTACTTTGTTTTAGCTTCACAGCATTTTATACATTTTTATGATTTTCACGTTAGAAACATGCAAATAAAAGGAAGTGGTTTTGCACCCCAAGACATTGCCCTTGATATTTTGAAGAGGAATATTCCTGTATTTAAGGCTAAAGTGCTGTGTACTTAATCAAAATTGTGATTTGCATGTGTTAAACCTGCCAAGTGAAATATTTACACCCCTTAAATTGCCTTAAATATGTTGAAAACCAAGTTTCCACTAATTTTACAGCACTATTTTGATAGTATTTTTTCATTTCATTCGGTAATCATGTCCAAAGAAAGGTTTTCAAACCCCCAAAAGAGGGCAAACATGTGTGGAACTTCCCTTTTTTCAATTACTTTTTGGGGATATCATACACTTTGTGATATCTGTATCGCATGGTATCAATTTCCATGATTTCCAGGAGTTAAATCTGCCATGTGAAAGATTTACACGCTCCTAAATTGGCTTACATATGTGAGCCTTTCTTTTCCTCCTGCTTTGAAATAACATGAAAGTGAGGCAGGTAATTAATTTGAACCATTTTCCTCCTTCGGCATCCTGTTTGAGAAATTTCAAATAACATCTGTCTTCCAAGCAAAAAGTTTTAACGCACATCTGGATGAAGGTTATTCACCTGATTTCAATCCCTCTCTGGTGGAACTTGAGATTTTAAGCGTATCTCTGAAAGTAAATTTACCAGAATCTAGGCCGTTATGTGAAGAGTTTAAGATTTAAAGTCGTCAGTTTGAGATTTGTTTGTGGTCATGTGTAGTGGTTTCGTCAGACGCTCTGTTTGTAGTGGAAACGTGATTTAAGTGCTGCCCAACAGGAGCAGGCTGAATGTTTGAAGCCAGATGAGTTGGCGCTGTAAAAGAGCAAATAACACCCATAAACCTCTGAGGTCTGGACCTGGTCTGTCATGTGGTTTAGACTGGTTTCTCTCTCCCACAGAGTCCACTAAGCGTCACCTTTATCCACATTTAAAGAACAGTTTGAGTCCTGCTTTTTCTGCCTGTTTTTAAGCCGCGTATTTGAAAAATATTCGATTTTCAACATGATTTGTTGTTCACACTCGACCAACAAATATGCCTTCACTCGGCAAACGCACACCCTACTGCTTACCTGCCTCCAAACCCACCTTAATGACTAATACCTCATCACCTCTTTCATCATCATCCGACTGCGATAATTTGTTTTTCGAAACCTCAGGGTTAGAGTTTTGTCTAGACTTTGAAGCAGCGTCTTGTGTTGCAGCCGTGTGAGTGGGAGTTGTCACGCTGTTCATTAACTTTTGAAACCTCTATCAGACCCCCAGGTAACGTTCCTTTAAACGAGAAAACTGCTTTTGCTGATGCTGACACGTTAGGTCACCGTGGCAACCGCGAGTAAAAAGATGCAAAAAACTGACCCAAAGTGATGTTTTCAAATCAGTTCTTTAAAGTTGTTTTTGTGGGTTTTTTTTTTACTCCCCTGCTGAGCAAAGAGTGTAATCTTTGTAATGCTGTCACCGCTCATGTCATCCTCTGACCTCTCATTACAACAGCGTGTGTGTGTGTGTGTGTGTGTGTGTGTGCGATGCAGCCGCAACAGTGCTGACCAACAACAGCTCGACAAGTCACAACACCGGACGTCTGACAGCTCAGTACGTCTGCATCACTCACAGCCTCTTCTTTCCTGCTAATCTAAAGTGTATTCTTTTTATTACAGCCCGCTGCAGTCACAAGCTGTTTGGAGGTTTGTGGTCGTTCGAGCGCTCTGACGGCGTTTGTGTTTGCAGCTGCAGCCTGGCTGTGATAGCGGGTCAGCGTGTGAGACTCTAAGCCTGCCTGAGTGTGCCATGTGTGGACCTGCGCTGCTCCTGTGTCTGCTGCTCTCTATCGGAGGGACGCACGGTATGTTGTTAAATCGACGACTCTGAGATATCATTCAACTGAAACAACTATCGTACTTTTTGTCTCTGCAACAAAGAAAGTAATGTCAGAATGGTTTCAAAGCTTTCACTCATCCTGACATGTAGGGCCGCTGTCAGACTCGAGAACTACAACGCTGGGCATTATTTTTCTGCAGAAAGAGAACTTTAACTTTTGATATTTTTCAGTATATTTAGCACTTTTAACTCTTACATTTCAGAAGGTTTTTAAATAAAAGAGCTGACCGGTGTTTGATATCTGTATCCAGGGAAAATGATGTCACTACTCTTTCTATTACTGTTTCAAAAAGTGATGCTACCACAGAAGTGTGTTTCTCAGTTTCAGCACCGCATTCTGTCCGTTCTGCCGCCCTGTAATGTCACACGTAGGGATAAACAAATCGAATATCTTTGTTTTTTTTTAACTCAGGTAAAGTCACAGCTCCTGCCAATCTAAAAGCAGAGGCCGGCCGTCCCCTCCTGCTCGCCTGTAACATCACAACGACGTCCAGAGACACCGTCCATCAGGTCCGCTGGCTCAACAAGCACGACGATGTCCTACTGGCTTACGAGCAAAGCGTGCCGCTACGGATCAGCCATCAGGACCCCAACGTGCAGCTCACCACCTCCAACAACGACGCCTCCTACATCACCATCAAGAGGGTGCGGCCTGACGACGAGGGCTGCTACCGCTGCATCTTTGATGTTTTCCCCTCAGGCTATCAGGAAGCGCAGACGTGTGTCAGCGTCACGGGTTAGTGTGTAATTAGGTTTTTCTTGGACGTCTCGTTCAGATGGAGGTTGTTTGGTTAATTACATGCAAATCATCATTCAACAGTTACGGTGGAAATCAGTTTAAGAGTCTGCAAACAAATGTTTTCATGATTTCGATCACAAAGAGTCCTTTAACATTTGTTCCACAATGAAGCATGAGTTTTTTTTTGTTTTTTTTAATCCAAACTCTGTGTGTGCTTAGGTAACAGGTTCTTTTTTCCACAAGTACAAAGTCTCAGCGCAGCCCGTCCTCATGAGCGTCACAGAGCTGCTTGTTTTTCTCACTAGAACTCTTAAAACAGGAAGAAGTAGGCAAAGGTCTGAGCTCCAAAACCAGCAGGGGAGTTATCCCACCCGGCTGCCTAGCCTCAGCACTTCCTATTGTACTTTTTTAATTGGCACAACCTTGTTTATGACTCCCAGACTCCTCTTGTTGCTATGTCACCTGCACACAAACAAAAGCAAACACGACTCCTCAAACAGCACGATCACAGATTTAGGCTGTTTTCATGTTTCCTGTTGCAGGTAAAGTGCGCCAGGAGGGCAACAAGACGGCTGTGAGCGGGAAGTCCACCACCCTCTCCTGCTGGTACAGCCTCCCCGAGAGGGTGCACCAGGTGCTGTGGAGGAAGACGGCCGAGCAGGGCGACACCACAACCGTCGCCTCCCACGCCAGACACAGCCACCACAGCGTGGACGCGCAGTTTGCGGGTCGGGTCGACTTGAGCCGAACTCTCGGCGACACCCAGCTGACCATCCAGCAGGTGAGGACGGAGGACGAGGCGTGCTACACCTGCGAGTTCCACGCGTATCCGGATGGCACCAAGAGCGCCACCACCTGTCTCTCAGTTTACGGTCAGTACCATCTTACTTCCTTTTTTTTTTTTTTTTTATTAGATATGAAAATACAGCTGAAAGCAAGCGTTAGAGTAGTTAAAGATTCATTTGTTTAATCACAATGACCTCTCATGACAGGTTTGGATCTGTGAAAACAGCTCAGGAGAGGCAGCAGGACCGCGTTGTGCTTGTTGAGCCGGCCTCTGCTTTCAGAAAAGCAATATTAGGCCGATGAAAGCTTGATCTGTGACGCCTCCTCAGGGCTGTGAAATGATGTAAAGGACACTTTCATTAGGTTGTTTTAGTCTTTTTATCGGTCAAGCTATTCAAAACAAAACACTCCTACGCCTCCAGTAACACTGCTCCAAAGCATCTGTGGTCGTCCCTGTCTGGTAAACACCCTGTCTTTAACCCGCCACGCCTCCAGCTTAATTATCTCTTTTTATTAAAAAGTCAAAGCCACAGAAGACATCGTAAATGAAACTAAATTAAATGTAAATTTAATACAGTTCATCAACTTAACAATGACTTTAAATTTAGCCTTGTCGTGCTGGCCGTTAAATATGAATGATGATGTTGGAAGCAGATATTTTCTCTCATCACGGATGTTATTTCCAGTCTTTGTTTTCAGCAGATCGGATAAAGCAAAGCTGGAAAGTCTGCCTCTCCTTTTTTGTCATTTCTGGGTTTTAAAAAAAATTCTACCAGGGTGATAAATAGATGCCTGATTCGGGACGCTCTCTGAGCCCTTGTGTTCACCAAACAGGTGGAATTTAAACTGAAATACCTGTTGTTTCATGTTCTAATGGACATCTTTATATGTGTTCTCATCATTTCTAAATTCTCTTTAATTTTTATAAAAACACTAATATAGAAAATGCAGACCACTGCAGCACAAAAAAGCATTTCTAAAAAGTGTCCTTCCTACTGGACCTCAAGGGGACCATGTGCTTTCACGCTGTACAACATTGGAGACGGTATTGTAGCCTGAGAGGAAACGTGTGAGAGTGTGTGTGTGTGCATCCCATAGCAGGAAAGGGAAGTGTGGCATATAAACAGACCACAGGCGACCCTGAAGTGAGAGTTATTCTGGTCATTAGACTTCTGTTCTGACCCGCTTTGGTGACGGTGCTACATGTCCCCTGACAGCACTTAACCCCGGCCTTTTATTTTCCTCTGCAGAGGTGTTAACCAACAAGTCAAGAGTGCACCTCTCGTTGGCTTTAAGCAAGCGTTCCAGGACTGTGAGCGGCTGTTGATGTCCTGTGTGTGTGTGTGTGTGTGTGTGTGTGTGTTTGGAGTGATAATTTGAGCAGAGGGAGGGGGGGGTCTCAGAGGGGAGAGTGGTGATTAATTTGGGATGAAGGCCAGGGGATGAGTGGCTCACTGTTTCCCCGAGACACAAGGCCCTCAGTGTGTGTGTGTGTGTGTGTGTGTGTGTGTGTGGCCTCCCTGCACTGCTTAACAAGCTTTGTCCAATCTGACGGCAGCAGAGACTCAGACACACAAACACGCAGAGTCACTAAAAGCCGCTTCGCTCCTGTGTTTCTGGCGGCCCTGTCGGAGGACAACTTGTGTCATTGTTGTGCGCAGAGCAGAGATTGACATGCGATGTCTCTCCGTCTCCATTATGGAGGCGCAGGAACAAATCTCTGCTTTCTGCTTGCTGGGATCGACAGGCTCAGATGAAATCCAGAACAGACATTAACCGGAAGATCAAACAATAAACGAGGAAAGTAAGAGAAGCAGAACAGCACAAAGATTGCTGCTCCTTTTTAGTGAGAGTGAAATGTAGGGATCCTCCCTTAAAGTTGATCGTTAAGTCAAATATTCACACCTTTTTGTTTTCAGCTGACAAAGTTTGTTACCGCCTCAGTAACACTTTTTAAAATAAAATAGAAACTTTACAAGAGACTCTCAATAACAACATTCTTTCTTTCTCCAGTTTTACCCAAACCAGAGGTGAGCCATGTCGCCTCGTCCTCGGGATTCACTGAAGCAAACTGCACGGCTCAATCCCGGCCAGCGGCAGACATCACGTGGGACGTCGGCGGGGAAAACAAAACCCTCGGACCGCCCGTCTCCTCTTCCTACGACCAGGGCGACGGCACGACGATAGTGACCAGCACGCTGTTGTTCCAGTCGGGACTGCTCAGTGAACACTCCGTCAAGTGCATCGTGCACCACCCGGGTCTGGAGAAACCCCTGACAGCTTTTGTGAACACAAACAGTGAGGAGCTTGTTTTTAAATTATTTTTTTTTTTTTTAGGTCGTCTCAGTGACGTCACTCTTTGGTTTCTGAAGCAGACTTGCGATTGATGGTGGTCGCCATATTGGAAATGCTGTCTCGAGCTTGTGAGTTACAGAAACAGAAGTATCAGGCAAAATCTGAATCTACCTACCCTAACTGGTCCAAAAGAGTTACAAAAAAAACCATTTCTACTTCTCATCTTTGGGTGCTCGGGAGCTATGAAAAGAAAGCTTTTGTTTCCCACATGTGAGCATCTTCTCCTATTTTAGTCTGGGGTAACTACGGCCACTCTGAAGGAATCCTGCATCCTGAACCGCATATGAGAAGGCTTACTTTTCATATAAAACAGTCTTTATTCTATTCCCACTCCGCCTCAAGTGCGTGCTCCAGATGTTAGACGTATGTGACAGGTAGTAATTTGACAGCATATAAAGTGCTGGTGGAGTAAATGTCTGTGTGGTTTTTTTTTTCTTCTTCTGCAGTGGGTCCAGCTATGGTCATCCTCCTCTCGGTGTGCGGTGTGGCGGCCATCCTCCTCCTCTGTCTGTGTGTGTGTCTCTGCAAGTGCTTCATCTGCACTGACGGTGAGTCCAAACTCTGCAGCTCCACATCCCACAGAAGCCCCGAATACACTCTTTTAACTCGGATTTAGTGACTTGGCAGAATGTAATAGCTGTTTTTGTCCACGCCCGTTGAGGTGTCATCTAATTAAATCCACCCTTAACCAGACGGGCGACTCAGGTGAAATAACGGTGTGCAGCAGCTGAAGGTCATGCTTTTGCTCTTGTGGGTTTTCAAAGGAATTGCAGGGTTGGAAAAGCGAATTAGAGCGGTCATCAGAAATACTAGCGAGTAGTTCTGTTATGTGATTGCTGGAGTGTGGATTTCCGTTTGCCACTCTTGAGTCCTGCGGAAGCTCAGGAAAACATGCAGCAGGATTGTGAAAAGGGAGAAGTTTGTGCAGTGATGTCGATACAAACGGATTCAGAGTTAAAAAAAAAAAAAAGAAGTTTTGAGGTTTTTCTGAGCAGCTCTGAGGAACGACTGCGTAGCTTTATGAACAGGTTACAAGTTTCACTCTTTACTTCAGGATCTGCCAAGAGAGTGAACTTGTCATCGACACGATCGTTATGAATTGTTCACATTTCTTCTGGTTACATAAACAGAAAACATCCTGTTAAGTTCACGAGCAGTGACGAGCTCATGTCAGAGCACTTGAGCAAAGACGGTTATGAATTAAGATTTTGAATGTTTAATTATTACATGACTGGTTGAATGTGCAGGGAAGTGTATCCCAACTCTGCCATTCTCCCTTAACTTTACGGAGCATTTTAGCGCCTTTTCAGCTGGTTGTTTTGGTTTTCAGGCCAACCACTCATCCACCATTGCATTGAGTAAATTAAAAAAACATCAGTATGCTTCCTTAAAAACACAAATTCAGCTACTTCCATCAAACATTTTTTAGCTTTTAGCAACTAAAAATGTGGCGAGGTTTATACCTGTTGGTGGGTGGAGACCAAAAACAGAGCTACATCCAATTGAAGTAACTCTGAATGTGGAAGCAGGAATGTAGACGCTTGCTGGTAAAGTGACAGTGAAAAACAGAGCGCCATCAAACCAAGAAGCGCCTCACCGATTTCCCTGAAAGCGCTCTAAAGGTCAGCTCTCAAGCCTCACAGCTACTTTCCACACAGAGGTGTCAGAGAGGATGCCCAATCATGTGTCATCGACACTCCCTTGACTCCTGTTAACACCTTCCCCAAAATCCTCGCAGGGTGTCACGGAAACAGTGTGTGTGAACCGCTGCCCATTTCCTCTTTATCATAAATTTCCTCGCCACCGAGGAGAGGCAGGGAAAGAAAACCAAAGTTATCGCAGCAACGACAGAAGCCTTTGGCTGACGTCGGCGCTGCTGCTGGCCAAACAAAAGTCCTGGAGGAAGAAAAACAAACGTGGGAGCTGATGTCTCAGGGTCACGGCGGTCCCAGGACTCCTTTGGATTTGGCAACGTGCAACATGCAATTTAACATGGGCTGACCAAAATCAGGAGGAGGAGGAATCCCGATGAATATAATACATATTTTCCCAACAACAGAGCCTGGAAACACTTCGAAAAGTGTCCAGCTTCTTGCAACATTTGGAAATCGTGGGAAGGGACAGGCAGAAACCCTGAGCAGCACCAGCCTTGTGTTGCCCTGGATGGGCAGAGGAAGTGGGAAAGAGGGAGATACATGAACATTTAAAATCTCTCTGCAGTATTGTCTTCAAACAGGAGATGATTTTTGTTCTGCATCCCCCTACTGCATGTTGCCAAAAGAGCTCAACAATGTAAAGTAATGAAAGATACCACACCTGATGAACTGCATACTAATCAACCAGAGTGGATCCTTATCGTTTTTATCGCAATTTTTTTAATCAACTAAATCGTGACGCGAGGGGAAACGCTCCCTCACACAGACCTGAATCAGAAGTTTCCTTTTTCCACCTCGTCTTTATTTTTTCTACGCGATAAGAAAGCAGAGGCGGCACACGCCCCATTTCCTCTCGTCTCGAGGATGGGGAAACTCTGACACATCGGCTAAATCTTTCAGTCTTTGTCCCCTTATCATTTCAAGTTCCAAAAACTAACATGGTTTAAGAGTCTCTGTGTTGATCTAACGTCCCTAAATCATCGCACAGGCGACGGAAAGCCTAGACTCGCTTTGTGTGTGATTGATAGTGTTGTGTTGTATCTTGCTCAAGTATCTGTGGCCAGAGCTCGGCGTGGGACATCTTGGAATAGATGGCGGCTGGGTCGCAAGCAAAAATAGATTTTCGACAGCAACAAAGGCTCCTGTTTGCTCCACACTTTCCACATTGCTGGCGAGTCTTCCCTGGTTTTCCAACTTCTGGAATCCTGAGCTGAATAACAAGTGGTTGTGCTGATTGTCTTGAGGTAGCAGCCAGAAGAAAAGACCTCCTCTTTTTCTGTGTTTAATCCCTCGGATGGTGGCAGACATGACGAGGGGGGGGGCCTGGAGGAGGAGGGAGCAGGGACAAGGAAGGCTGAAGTTGAAACTCGGCTCAGTTTATAACAACAACCCCCCCCCCCCCACCCCCACTCTTAGACGCTACTGTACAGACACACACATGCTGTAGTTTCCAGTCGCTGCATGGCCTGAGATTTGGCAGGGACATAGGCTTTTACTGTGATGTGATTCAGATTGCTGTCCAAGGGAAGAAGCAGCTGTGATGCAGAGTGTCTCAAGTCCTTAATGGGAGCGTTTGTCACAGCTCTGTCACAACCAGCAGCAGGAATAAATCTGTGACAAGAATGCTAATTCTGTTTTTGTGCATGAAGGTAAGCACTATCATCTTAGTCTGCCTAAGCCCCGCCCACTTCAAAACCGTCGAGAAGAGCAGGAAAAATTGTTGTTCTAAACCTGGCAGATTGATTTGTGTGCTCGCAGCAGGAAGTGATGTCCAAAACGAAAGACTTCCAGCTGAGCATTTTAAAACCAAGACAAATGCGGTCAAACCAAAACTGAGACATTCTTTAAAGTCGTGCTCTGCTCCACAGAAGCCCGCTGTGAATGGCCCGAAAAGGTTGTGATGTCTGCGGCTTGAGTGGAACCGCGAGCAGACCACAAAGCCTTTTTGTGGCTCTTTTCTGAATCAGTGGGCGTAATTCAGCTTCAGTCAATCACGGCTGGGAAGTTGGACCGAGGCCTGAGGTTCTTCCAGTAAAACGCCGCCGGTCTATTTGGGTCCCCGTTTCCGTGATTTCTTTTGGTGTGGCCTGCTGGAGATGTACAGACTTATAGGGGTTTGGTGGTGGCTCAGCGACAAGACGGGAAATTAACAACTCATAAGGGCCTTGAAAGTAAAAGTTTCTAGTGGCACCTTTTGTATCTGAAACACCGCAGGAAGTGCAGGGGAAGGACCACATCCGGGCTGGCACGCCAACCCGTTCTGGACTTGAATCATGAGGGAGTCACCCTGATTATTCTTTTGAGATTAGATGGAGGCGATGACATCGCGGCGGTCTTTGAAGAGAACTAAACCCTGCAGATGATATGAGGAAAGTGACACCTGCTGCTAGACAGAAGACGTCAGTGAGAGACGCACTTCACTTAGTTATTCTTGGAGAAAACATCCAACTCAAACATTTTTAAACATTGCTCTTTGCAACTATTTGATTGTCTCACATGCTCAGCTTTTAACACAGCTGATGCGTCACCAAAAAGACCCCGAAGCTCCACCCACTCCTTACATACAGTCAAATAACTGAACCTTAAAATGACTCTCATTAAGAGCCATTACTATTCATTAGAAACGTATTTTTGGTCTTGGCAGTGTTGATTGTTTTACAGCTGAGTTAACTCGTAACGCCTCCTCTAATTGGCTAATCTGAGCAACGTTGTGTTTGTGCGTTCAGCTTGAACACTGTACCGTTTAGTGAGTCTCTTGAGTCGCTCACATTGCTGCCACATGTACACTGAGGTGTGGCAGACACTTTATTATGACTGTGGAATTCCTGAAATGTTTTAGTATTTTGTGGTCGAGGTCTTTGGGATTAGAGAGTGTGTTTGTCGGGTGCCTTCTGTGGGTGTTTTTGTATTCTTTTGGGGGATTTGTAACATGTAAAATAAGACGCCTGCCTCTGATGCTTTGACATATTTGCTGTGGGAATACTCATTCATCGCCGTTCCTGCTGACACAATGTGTTGTATAGGGAGTTAACATAATTTGAGTGTTAAATAATGAATCCATTAAGGAACCGTTACTGATGTTACCATGTCAGGAAAAGGGTAAAAGCCTGAGAGGAGATGCGGGCCGCTGACGACGGATTTCTATCAAAATGGGAAAAAAGTGGACGTTTCCTTTGGCAAACCTGACCAGAAACACTTTATCTCTCTTTCTTGCTGTGCAGACTGATTTTTGGAGTCCGGCATCCCTTCTGCTTTGATGAAGGACCAGCCGAGCTCGGAGCCTGACCTCGCTGCTCAGCACCGTGCCGTCCAGCTCAGCGTGCAGCGGAAGCCAACAGAGCTTTCACAGAGCCGAGCCGACATGGCCGGGTTCTGCTTCCAAGAACTGTGACGGCACTGCGTGTACATACACAGACTCCTCCTGTCATTTAACACTGAGTGAACAGAACTACAGCTAGAATCTTTAATTCTGCACATTAGTTTTCTTTTATTATTGATATCTCTGAATATGTTGTTATTCACATGGCGGCAATTTTCATATTCTTTCCCTCACTGACCTCAAGCTCAGATCATGAGGTAAACAGATGTTGGTGTAATCCCTGGATGCGTCTGCAGAGGGCGCTAAACGGCTCGTCCTGCAAATTACATGATAGTTCCCCGATATTAAACCCAAGAACTATACGAGACGCCTTCAATCCTCTTACATAAGCTCACTTCTCCCAGCACTGGAGAAGAGTTTTTTGAGCTTCCAATCGTGTAAAGCTGCTCTATAGGTCAGACTGACCAATTGAAAATTAGGATATTTGTGAATAAATGGCCGCCATGTTAATAAAGAATATACTGGTTAAGTGACTTTCCTGCAGTGAGTGTGAGTGTGTGTGAGTGTTCAAGGCAAGGTCTAAATGATATTTAATTTAGGCTGATTTATCTATCGTGAGTCATTTTTTTAGTTTGAAGGTTTCTGACTGTGCCGGGTAGCATTTTAGGAAATAAACCTTTTTATATGACATTAACACGTATAGTTGAAATTTAAATAAAGTCATAGACGTAATAGTTTAAAAAAAAAAACAACCCTAACTCAAATCTAGTTAGACTTGATCAGATCAGATTTAATTAGAAAATGTAGCTCAATCCTGATTGGTCCAGTGACATATCTGACATCACTCGTGCAGATTAGATAAAACTAAAACTTAAAAACTTCAGAGACAGCGAAGGTTGTGGTCGTGTTTGTTCCCGTCACTCCGAGTGAAGAGGTGAGGAGACGTAGGACTCAGGCCTTTAAGGTCACATCAGCTGACCGTTGCTGTGGCGACCGATACGGCCGCCGCAGAAGGTTACGTCACTTAAAAACCCTCCTTTTGTAGTTTTAAAAAGCAGATAATTACAGGGGTGCACAGTACGTCCAAGTTACAGTAAATGTAAAAAAAAAAAAAAAAAAGGAGGAGGCTGAAATCTGACTTTTTGTGAAGCAGCCCTGTTTGACTCAGACTGAAAGAATGAAAGGTTTCTTATTTATAGCTGCTGTGTGGAAGGGTGGTCAACCTGTAACCTCTGTTACGGGTGGTCAACGCCGCCCAAACTGTTCGTGTGTGTGTGTGTGTGTGTGTGTGTGTGTGTGTGTGTGTGTGTGTGTGTGTGTGTGTGTGTGTGTGTGTGTGTGTGTGTGTGTGTGTGTGTGTGTGTGTGTGTGTGTGAACCTGGAGCGTGTCCATACGTGTGGCTGCTTTTGTTGCCATTATTGTTGTACAGTATTTCTAAATCAAACTGAAGGGGACACCAGTGTTACATTTGAGCTTTTCTTTTTAATATATTGATCTAGGCCTGTGGGCTTTTTGTACAGAAAACACTCTCAGATGATCTGTTATTCTATTAACAATTATCTGTATATGAAGACTTCTACAAGGCTAAAATGTTATTAAATGCCTTCATTAAAGTTCTAAATTGTATTTTTGCTCTTTTTTATTTCTCCTCCAGTCTCACTGATACTTCTTTAAGGTCAACAGTGTTGCAGCGTTTTGTCATTTTTAGCAGTTTTAACCTTTTTAAATATTAGATTGATCTGCGATGATGCTACTTCCTGTTCTCACTCATATTCCTCCTCTCGTGATTTTGAACGCTTTCTTGTAAAATCATGCATCGAAGTTGTAAGCGAACCTTTTCTCTGGCTTGTGCTCTTTTGACATGGCTGGTTTGTGATTTCTAAGGAGTGTGGGGGCGGTGCAGAAACCTCAACAGAAAGTTGCACAATAGGAAACTCATTTCCTCCACAGACCACTGAGGCGAGTTTTAAGGTCTCACCCTCAGACCCTCGGAGTGGCTTCATGTCATCTACGTCAGGGCCAAATTTACACAACAACACTAGAGCCCCCACTACCACAGAATCAGATATGACGGCTTGCTGTGGCACTGTGTGACAAGCTGCTGTGGCTCCAGCAGAGAAGGAGAGCCAGATCTAATCTGATATTTTGCTAATGCACTTCTTGCCCTGGGCCCTCTACAGAGCTCGAGCCCCCTGGGCAACTGCCCGGTTGCCCTGATGGTAAACCCGGCCTTGATCTGCGTGCCTTTCTTTATAAATGTGAGCTGTGATCAAGTATTCAAGAAGACAAAACAAAAGTTTGATCCAACTTAGAAAGTCATGGTTGCTGCCAGAATGTTTCACTTTTTGTTCCAGATTTGTGTTTGTGATTACTTCTTGATTCATTTTATTACAAGCAGAAATATCTGAGATACCATTTTAAAGTATTTCAGAGGGAATAAGAGCTGTATGTTGCAGAGATGCATCTAAAACCAGGTCGAGTGTCACGACCTTCAAATTGCTGCTCTGCGTTTCTGCCCGTCTGGTCAAAGTTTGTTGGGTGTACTTCAAATGAAATGTGCAGCGACCTGATTATCTGTCTGATAAATGTTTCTGTTTTCTTAACATTTAATCAAATTCATCCTGTTTTTGGACTTAAACTCTCTGAATACCAAAACACTTCTGCTCACATTTATTATCATCTAAATAAATGATGTTTTTCCTCCTTCAGTTTCCACACACCTCACAAAGACAGGAAGGGGCAAGTGGTTCCTGTGTCACCAGGAGGCATTGATCTGTGACAGATTTATCAACCACCCTGGTGTGTTTAAAACACATAATCTGACTATGAATAAAAACATGGAGGCTTATCAGGAGGAAACTGCTTACTGAGAGGACTAAGAATAAACATTAAACTAATTAGCTTGTTATTGTTCCGTCGCTCTGTGGCTTTTAAAGTTTATGGAGCCTCTCTGAAAGGAAACAATAATCTAAGTCGCCTTCCTTAATTCAGTTTTCAGCGGGGTTAAAGTAGCTCCTTTTATAATAATAAGAACTCATCCAGCTCCTTGCCTTTAAATTGAGAACATTTTGCGTTTAGACCACTAGAGGGCGAGCTTGTTTTTGTTTTCCTGTCCCGTCCAACTTTAGAATTTAAATGCATGTTTCTCTTCCAACAAAATAACAATTTAAAAAAAAAAAAACAAAGTTGTTGAAATATTAGCGAAAATATCAACTAGAATAACAGCGAAAGGGTTGAGGAAGTTCCTGTGTTTGGTGATCAGCCCCCTCTACCTGCATGTGTCACGAGCTGGATGGTGGGCGATGATGACACATGCAGGGTGGGGTGCAGCTCTGTTTGTGCAAGTGTGTGTGTTATAGTCATGCATGTGCCACACACTCACTGTGCAGGCACGCTGGGTTGTAACTCAGCTTATAGCTGTAACCACAGAGGTAGCACATCCTACGTGCTTCATGCACCTTTCACAGTACGTCCAACTCTCATATCACTGCACCTCACTTCACACGCTCTATCAGTTTGTTAATCACATTCTGGCCACCGTAACCAACTTCTAGTGGTGAATGTAGATCAGATAAATCAAGACGCTGAACAGCTCCTCGTTTTAGTGCAGATCTTTTTCTTGTGCTGTAACTGAACACGCACAACTGGACGAAAAATGCTCCACGACCTCGAGAATCAAACGCCACAGCCGGTGTTTTTGCGGTGGTCGCGTGCTTCACCTTTTCGTTGAGTTTTCAGCTGGTTTCAGTCTGAACTGAAAGGTGTCACTTCCTGGATTCAGAGTGGGAGAGGGTTGATCTGGTGACGCGCTGAATAAGATCAGTGTGTGTGCTCCAAACAGTTTGTACGCGTTGATGTCAAGGTGACTCATATTGAATGTCATTTGCACAACTCATTAGCAATTTGTTCTAGTTTCAATGAAGTGATGAAACCACAGAATGGAACATTATCACTGCACCTTTCACCAGCATTAGCATGAAACAACACGTGCAATATTGAATCAATCAAAACAAAAAGCCGATTTTGGAACGTGTGTATTTTTATTTGCATGTAATGAGTAAAAAGTCAAGACACAATCTGATGCACTTAAGCTAACATTAAATTAGTTGCAACCTTTTGATGTTAAAAAAATGAATTCAATCTGTAGACGCAAAAAACTGCAGTTCCTCGAGTGTCCACTTGAGGCTGGCTGCTAAAGCCGAGCAAACCCCATTAGATCACATGTTAAAACTGTTACTACAGCAGAAATAAACACATTTAAAGCTGCTACAAAACAGGTTTGGTCCTGACAGCTCATTTATTTATTCGCACAAACTTTACAGGTATTTCAGAAAAATCTTTTTTTGAAGACTAGTAATTATATTATAATTTGGCGTGGCTGTTTTGACTGACAGGTTGGCTGTTGTTTTCATTTGTCAGTTTAAGAAACTAGATTTCTTCAGTGAGTCTTTAATATTGGGCTGTATGTCAAGTGATAAAATCACATTTATAATTTAGATTTTAGAGTGAAATAAGATTCCTAGAACAGATGGGTGGTAAGTTGAGGGCTGCGTATTCTTTCATGTCATGACACATCCTCTTGTCTCAATATGTGACGTGTGGTTACATTTTGCTTCCTTGCGTCAGTGCGTCGGCTCCAAAATGCGATACAGAAAACCAAAATAATATATCTTTTAAATAAACATCAGAAGTGAGAATAGAGACCAAAGGTAGAAAAACTCACAGCACTATAGATCTACTGACATTTCACAGTGATATTTGCAGGGGATTTTTGCACAAAGTTTGTCACCTACAGAGGAAGCAAAACACACACACACACACACACACACACACACACACACACACACACACACACACACACACACACACACACACACACACACACACACACACACACACACACACACACACATAGGTTCGATCTCATATACAGCGGTTTGAAAGCAATAGAAATGTCACTTCTTGTATCACCACAGGTTCATTTGCAGAAATTCACAAGCACAAATTGACTTCCATGAGTCACAAAAAAACAATCAATAATAAATGCTGTCGTATATTCTTAACCCAGCATTGTAACGTTTAACTTTGTACCTCCGACATGAGGACTACTGAACACTATCATAGATATGATCCATAGACAAAGCCTGATGGGAAGGTTGGTTGTTTGGATCTGCTGGTGTGTCTTTGGATCCTCGTCCACATCGGACACCTTGAATTGAAATGAAAAACGATCATAATTTGATATTTGTTGATATCACAATGTGTGGTTCTTAGTTTAAATTCTCAGCTGGAGGTCTGCAGAGCGCCTGTGTGGCTCATAAAAACACTCGTGTAAAATAAAAAGTCTCACCTTTACTCAAAGAGTGTGATGTGAGAAACATAGCGATCACTATGACGACAAACACCACAAGTCCAACAACACGAGACACAAAAGGCCAGAAAGCGTCCTCAGTTTCTGGTCTCCCTGTGAAAAGGGGACATTTGTCTCAGCATCAGAGTTAATAAAGTAACCCATAGTTATCAAGGTCAGAAAAAAGATTGAAGGCTTCTTACGCGGCTCTGAAGTTGTCGATTGGTAGGTGATGAGTTCAACACTAATTTCTGAAAAACATTAAAGGTCACATACTATGCAAAATACACTTCACCATGTTTTTCTAACACGAATATGTGTCTCTAGTTTGTCTACAAACCCCCCAATTATGAGAAACGTCCATTCTTTTCTGTCTTTTCCCTGCTCCACTTTTCAGAAAATGTGTTCTCAAACAGGCCGTTTGGAGATTTTCCCTTCATGACATCACAAAGGGCAGTAGCCCCTCCCCCAGGTGGGTGACACTCCCACAGCTAGGTGTTTGTTCTGCCCTCTGAGTCCGCCTTCTCACCGTAAACAATAGGACATGGAACGAGAACGCCCGAAACACCCAAGCCCTTCCAGAGAGGGGGCGTGGTCAGACACAGCTCAGATCTGAAAACTAGGAAGGTCTTGTCAGCTAGGTGGGTGAATCGAAACTTGCTTTGAGTTGATATTGATAGTGGGTCATTCTCAGGCTTTGTTTGGACTGAGCACTTAAGTTTCATTCTCTGAGCATCAACAGGAGAGGCAGTTGACGCGTGTCACACCCTCTGTTGATTGCAAGCTGAAAATCTTGGGCGGGATTTTCATGAAAATCCAAGTTTAAAAGAGTCTGAATCTGAATCTGCCAGCAGAACAAACTCTGATCTGAAAACTAGGAAGCGTCTGACGCTTCAGTGTGGCCACAGAACCCGGGCATCCACGACTACTGCTTTGCCTATTTCCTCTGGTCGTCTGCTAAACGCAACATGTGCTACAAAGAAATCTCTGTCATTCATGGGAACAGGAAAACACACATCTGTCATAGACAACGAAATCTTAACAACTTGTCTCTGCTTAAGAAAGCCTCTTCTACCCACCCTTCATTTACTTTTGGCCTCTGGAACTGTCAATCTGCTGTGAGTAAAACTGAATTCATCCAAGCACTTGCAAAAATGTCAGACATTCAGGCACTTGCCCTTACTGAAACCTGGATCCGCCCAGAAAACACAGTCACACACCCCGCTCTGTTGGACGTGGAGGTGGTACAGGTATCCTCATTTCTAATACCTGGAAAATCAATAAACTCTTCCCACTGAGCAACAACTCCTCATTTGAATATCCTAGAAGCAAGTCTCTGAGTTCCTGTCCAGTAACGGTCTGTTTGACCCAAATCAGTCAGGCTTTAAGCGGGGCCACTCTACTGAAACTGCACTACTGTCAGTAACAGAATCGCTACGAGCTGCCAGAGCTGCGGGTCAGTCCTCAGTTCTATTACTGCTAGACCTGTCTGCTGCCTTTGACACAGTCAACCATCAAATCCTCCTATCCACGCTCTCTGAACTTGGCATCTCAGGATCTGCCCTCTGCTGGTTCGTGTCCTACCTCTCTGGGCGATCCTTTAGAGTGTCGTGGAAGGGAGAAGTGTCCAAAGCGCACAGCTTATCCACAGGGGTACCTCAAGGGTCAGTGCTTGGTCCCCTTTTCTTCTCCGTATACACAAGCTCACTTGGTTCAATAATCCGCTCTCATGGCTTCTCATACCACTGCTATGCTGACGATACCCAGCTCTTCCTGTCATTCCCGCCAGACGATGTTACAGTCTCTGCAAGAATCTCATCATGCCGTGCTGATATCTCTAAATGGATGAATGAACGGCACCTTCAACTCAATCTTTCAACGACTGAGCTCCTTGTCATCCCAGCCAGTCCCTCTATGCAACCACAGATCAATATCCAGCTTGGAACGACCAAAGTCATGCCCACAAAGTCTGCCCGGAACCTGGGTGTCATGATTGATGACCAGCTAACTTTTAAGGTTCAAGTAGCCTCGATTGCTCGGTCATGTCGTTTTGCCCTGTACAACATCAGGAAGATCAGACCTTACCTGTCAGAACACGCTACACAGCTCCTGGTACAGGCTCTTGTGATATCATGCATCGATTCTTGCAACTCTCTACTGGCAGGTCTTCCTACATGCACTATCCAACCTCAAATGCAGCAGCACGACTGGTCTTCAACCTTCCTAAAAGTGCACATGTCACTCCGCTGTTCATCTCCTTACACTGGCTCCCAGTTACTGCTCGCATCAAATTTAAAACTCTGCTGCTCGCTTACAAAACAGCGACAAAAACGTCTCCTTCTTACTTTAACTCTCTCATCCAGGTCTACACTCCCTCCCGCCCACTACGCTCTGCCAATGAAAGGCGTCTGATCCAACCTTCACAACAGGGTCCTAAGTCTCTGACTAGACTCTTCTCCTCTGTCGCCCCCCGGTGGTGGAATGAACTTCCAAACTCCATTCGATCTGCAGAGTCCCTCTGCACCTTTAAGAAAAAGCTAAAGACCCAGCTCTTTCATGAATACCTACTAACTTAATGATGATGGTCTCCATATTATTGATGATGATGATAGTAATGACGATGGTTTTTGTTTGATAACGACGACTTATAAGATGGTTTCTATACTGATTAGAGCTCTCAAGAACTGCCCTCAATGTTGTGCTTTGTCTCTGGTCACTTCCTGTCAGCACCTGTGTGTCCAATCAGACTCAAAGCTGATCGTTTGCTCTTACTGACATTGTTCCTTTTTTTCTAGATCCTTGCTTGTGTCGTACTTACTCTCTGATGTACGTCGCTTTGGATAAAAGCGTCTGCTAAGTGAATTGTAGAATTGTAGAATTGTAGAATTTACATATTTAAAGGTACAGACACAGAAACAGCCTTTTCTGAGCAGGGCCGGAATAGAGGGGTTTATAGGCATGATCAAATACAGGATCCGAGTGGATTTAAAACAAGAAACTTCACACACATGTTATGGGGAGCTCGGGGTGTAGCTGTTATATTCAAGCTGATTATTCAGTGGCTGTATCAGGGTATCTGTAGGCAGTTTAACTCAATAAAGACACATTAGATTAATAACAAAGTCACACTCACCATTGACAGAAACTTTGATTTTATGTCCAAGACTGGAGCTGCTTCCACACCAATATACACCTGAGTCGTTTCTGACAAAGTTTTGAATGATCAAAACTGAAACTCCCTCTAAAGGCTTTATAGTTTTCCACTCTGATTTGAAGCGACTTCCCCTGCTAATGTTTACAGGAACATACGTTTGCTGGAGTTTATCCCAGTAGATTTCAGGTGGTGTATCGTCGCAGAATGTAACTGGACAGTCAATCTTTAGTTCTTCTCCAAGGAGAGCTTTATACTCTGTGTATCGGCGTACTTTAATTTGAACATGACACTCATCTATACCTGCAAGGAAAATTACAACAAACATACAGAATAGGTTAGCTCATCCTTGAATGATTTTTTTGTACAAATAAATAAGTTAAAACATTTGCAGGCAACTCACTTTCTCAAAAATGAGACACCAGCTAATGATGACAGAACATAAACGCAGTTCAATAGATTCGTTGTTCATTGTTGCAGCAGCTACACGGAAAGTTAAGGGCAGGAAGTCATGTGTTGTACTCCTGTGGTTAAGGTGACATATTTTTTACCTTTCGGTGCTTTGTAACATAAAAGAAACTCTCTTAAAATTAAATAGGTTCCAGTTTATGTGAAGTAATGATTGATTTTGTGTTGAAGTCAGAGTTGAGAATGGCGTTTGCTTATTTTAATAAGGCAGCCTCGCTTCATGGAGGCTAAATTTAAGGTGAAAAGATCCCCACCACTGTCTGAATTCAGGAAGGACAGACTTCAGCCGATACACTGCTGTTCTGCCATGCTGCGTTTGTCAACTTTTAACCGATATAAAGAGACCAAAAAGTCTTAAAAAATGCAAAGAAATGACCAAACTAACACATTTGGTCATTTTTATCTGTAAACATGGTTGCATGTAGAAAAAAGCATTTCCGGTTTTTCAACAATATACAATTCTCTATAAAGGTAATCCTTCCTTCATCACAATTTAAATTGTTTCCTCCAAATTCATATCCAGTTCATTTCCGTATTGAGTTTTAACGGTACACAGTTGAGCCTTTTGCTGCGTTCTGGAGATTTTATTAAATATACACCCTCACTATAAGTACTTTTGATACCTTTTCAGTTTACATAACATTATTTTTTCTGACCGAGCCACAAAGACAGTAACACGCAGCTGCTGCCATTGAGAGTATGCCATTAATAAAAAGAGAAAAACTTACAGGAAACTTCCAAAGTGAGAAGTGTCGCAGCCAAGATGGACACATGAAGGATGGTGAAGCAGGACTTTGGTGTCATGGTGAGAAAATGTCTAGAACCAGATTCTCAGCTCTGTCAAACAACTGATGGTCTGCTGTAAACGCTGCAGTAAACGACTTCTGGTCGACTTTACTTCCTGTTATGTGTGATATTTGTTGAGGGCAAACCCACACTACGGACTATATACTGCGGTAGAGTTGGGTATCTCTCGACAGGAAGGATGAAGGTCGAGAGATTGAGTACGGTAAACCCTGAACTAGCTTGCGTTTCCACAGCCTTACCCTTATTTGGTAGATAGCCGCGTCAGCTATGTAATAGTGTGACATCATAGCAGTCCAACACAGTGAAGCTAGCTTTTAATTGGGTAAAAAGTTCAAGAAGAACAGGGACACAGTAAACAAAGGGACCCTTTAGGGTGGGATCGGTACCCTTGGCACCCCAACAGAATGGTACCAAAAAAAGTCGGTCGGTGCAGATCCCATATTTTGATACCATTCCCAACTTTTGATGGTGAAACGTGGTCGTGTGCTTCAGCTTTTCGTTGAGTTCGACGAGCTGAATAAGATCAGTGTGTCTGCTCCAAACAGTTTGTACCCATTCAGATTCAGAAAACTTTATTTATCCCAGAAGGGCAATTCAGTTTCACAACCTACCGAGCCATTGAAAAAACGCAAAGACAACATAAAGGAAACAAAGACATCACCACAGCATTCAAACAGTTACAGTCACATGTCAGTAACAACAGTTCAACAGACGAACAGGTCGTCAAGTGAGAAAGCCAGCGCTATCAATCTACAATTTCCTAATACGATGACAGACTTGTTCAGCATTCAACAGCCTGATAGCTGAAGGGATAAAAGAGTTGGAGTATCTATTAGTCCTCCTTGGAGGGGCAAGATAGCGCCGTCCAGAGGGCGTTAAAGAAAACTCAGATGAGACAACATGTTCAGGTTGGTTTATGATCCCTTTGGCTTTCTGGACCGCACGCTCCTTCCACAGGGAGCTCAAGTCTTTCAGCTGGACTCCAATAATCTCAGAGCAGACGTTTACGATGTGGTTCAAACTGTTCTTGTCCTTCACAGACAACCCACTGAACCAACAAATAAAAGAAAATGTTAAAAGACTTTCGATTAAAGAATGATAAAAGCTACATAAGATGCTTTGTGAAACACTAAAAGAGTTCAGCCTCCGCATCAAATGAATTCTCTGTTGGCCTCTTTTCACGATTGACTGTGTTTTGAGAGAACTTAAATTCAGAGTCAAACACTGTCCCAAGGTATTTCTATGAGTCCACTATTTCAACCTCTCCACCGTGGATAATGCTAGATTCAGGGTGACAACAGTTCTTCCTAAAATCTATGACCAATTCCTTGGTTTTCAGGACATTAAGATCCAGGAAGTTGTCATCGCACCACTTAACAGAAGTTGGTAGAGCACCGCCATGGCCTGATTCTGAGCCCTGAAGGAGGGACAGCAGAACAGTGTCACCAGATAACTGTTCTCTTGTGATGTTCTGCAGCTATCTGTGTGCATGATAAAAAAAAGCAGGGGGGAAAGGACACAGCCCTGAGGGGAACCAGTGTTTGACATAATTATTTTCGACATTTGACCGGTCACGAAAACCTGCTGAACTCTGTCTGTTAAAAAGTTTAAGAGCAACATTAAAATCTGACCAGGAAGTTTAAAGTGACAGGATAGTCTCTCAATTAAAATATGAGGCTGCATTTTATTAAAAGCTGAGGAAAAGTCAGCGAATAAAAGTCTGGCATGAGATTTAGGTTTTTCCAGGTGTTTGTACACAGTGTCTAAAATGAAAACATTGGCGTCGTCCACACCTTTACCAGCTTGATAAGCAAACTGAAGTGGATCAAGTTGACCATTTATTAATGAGCGTTGATGTCAAGGTGACTCATATTGAATGTCATTTGCACAACTCATTAGCAATTTGTTCTAGTTTCAATGAAGTGATGAAACCACAGAATGGAACATTTTCACTGCACCTTTCACCAGCATTAGCATGAAACAACACGTGCAATATTGAATCAATCAAAACAAAAAGCCGATTTTGGAACGTGTGTGTTTTTATTTGCATGTAATGAGTAAAAAGTCAAGACACAATCTGATGTGTACATGTGGATGTTTCCGACATAAAGACGCAATCTGAAAGGAGATATTCATCAAATTCAGTCGTTTCCAACCATGCATACTCAGTAGAAATTAACATAAAGCACTTAAGCTAACATTAAATTAGTTGCAACCTTTTGATGTTAAAAAAATGAATTCAATCTGTAGACGCAAAAAACTGCAGTTCCTCGAGTGTCCACTTGAGGCTGGCTGCTAAAGCCGAGCAAACCCCATTAGATCACATGTTAAAACTGTTATTACAGCAGAAATAAACACATTTAAAGCTGCTACAAAACAGGTTTGGCACTATTTACTGACATTTCACAGTGATATTTGCAGGGGATTTTTGCACAAAGTTTGTCACCTACAGAGGAAGCAAAACACACACACACACACACACACACACACACACACACACACACACACACACACACACACACACACACACACATAGGTTCGATCTCATATACAGCGGTTTGAAAGCAATAGAAATGTCACTTCTTGTATCACCACAGGTTCATTTGCAGAAATTCACAAGCACAAATTGACTTCCATGAGTCACAAAAAACAATCAATAATAAATGCTGTCGTATATTCTTAACCCAGCATTGTAACGTTTAACTATGTACCTCCGACATGAGGACTACTGAACACTATCATAGATATGATCCATAGGCAAAGCCTGATGGGAAGGTTGGTTGTTTGGATCTGCTGGTGTGTCTTTGGATCCTCGTCCACATCGGACACCTTGAATTGAAATGAAAAACGATCATAATTTGATATTTGTTGATATCACAATGTGTGGTTCTTAGTTTAAATTCTCAGCTGGAGGTCTGCAGAGCGCCTGTGTGGCTCATAAAAACACTCGTGTAAAATAAAAAGTCTCACCTTTACTCAAAGAGTGTGAGGTGACAAGAATAGCGATCACTATGACGACAAACACCACAAGTCCAACAACACGATACACAAAAGGCCAGAAAGCGTCCTCAGTTTCTGGTCTCCCTGTGAAAAGGGGACATTTGTCTCAGCATCAGAGTTAATAAAGTAACCCATAGTTATCAAGGTCAGAAAAAAGATTGAAGGCTTCTTATGCGGCTCTGAAGTTGTCGATTGGTAGGTGATGAGTTCAACACTAATGTCTGAAAAACATTAAAGGTCACATACTATGCAAAATACACTTCACCATGTTTTTCTAACACGAATATGTGTCTCTAGTCTGTCTACAAACCCCCCAATTATGAGAAACGTCCGTTCTTTTCTGTCTTTTCCCTGCTCCACTTTTCAGAAAATGTGTGCTCAAACAGGCCGTTTGGAGATTTTCCCTTCATGACATCACAAAGGGCAGTAGCCCCTCCCCCAGGTGGGTGACACTCCCACAGCTAGGTGTTTGTTCTGCCCTCTGAGTCTGCCTTCTCACCGTAAACAATAGGACATGGAGCGAGAAAGCCCGAGACATCCAAGCCCTTCCAGAGAGGGGGCGTGGTCAGACACAGCTCATTTACATATTTAAAGGTACAGACACAGAAACAGCCTGTTCTGAGCAGGGCTGAAATAGAGGGGTTTATAGACATGATCAAATACAGGATCAGAGTGGATTTAGAACAAGGAACTTCACACACATGTTATGGGGAGCTCGGGGCGTAGCTGTTATATTCAAGCTGATTATTCAGTGGCTGTATCAGGGTATCTGTAGGCAGTTTAACTCAATAAAGACACATTAGATTAATAACAAAGTCACACTCACCATTGACAGACACATTGATTTTAGCATCTGTAAAGGTGCCGTCTGAAAAATAAAAGAAAGTATTTTCTGTCTTTTTCTATAAAGGCAGTGTTTAAATGGATTAAAGACATTGCTTTAGATTTAAAAATGACTAAACATAAACATGTCTTACTGAAGTCTTTCTTTTGTGTTGAATTGTTAGCCTCACTATTCTCTGTAAAATAACGTTGAAAGTCTTAACGACATGAAGATGTGAAATAAGGGCAACTTAATATCAGATGCATTTAATACTTTTTTAATAAGAAAGTCACACTCACCGTTGAGATAAACTTTGATGTAATGTCCAACACTGGAACCACTTTTACACCGATATACACCTGAGTCGTTTCTGGCAGTGTTTTGAATGATCAAAACTGAAACTCCCTTTAAAGGCGTTATAGTTTTCCACTCTGATCTGAAGCGACTTCCCCTGATAATGTTTACAGGATCACCAGTTTGCTCGAGTTTAACCCAGGAGACTTCAGGTGGTGAATCGTTGCAGAATGTAACTGGACATTCAATCTTTAATTCTTCTCCAAGGAGAGCTTCATATTCTGTTTTGCTGCGTACTTTAATTTGAACTTCACATTCATCTGTACCTGCAGGGAAAGAGACAACAAACATACAGAATATGTTAGCTCATCCTTGAATGATTTTTTTTGTAATGTATAAATAAATTCTGATGACAGCTAAAGATGAAACAAAATATTATCAGAGTAAAAAAATTACAGGCAACTCACTTTCTCAAAAATGAGACACCAGCTAATGATGACAGATTATAAAAGCAGTTCAATAGATTTGTTGTTCATTGTTGCAGCAGCTACACGGAAAGTTCAGGGCAGGAAGTCATGTGTTGTACTTCGTGTTGAAGTCAGAGTTGAGAATGGCGTTTGCTCATTTTAATAAGGCAGCCACGCTTCATGGAGGCTGAATTTAAGGTGAAAAGATCCCCACCACTGTCTGAATTCAGGAAGGACAGACTTCAGCCGATACACTGCTGTTCTGCCATGCTGTGTTTGTCGACTTTTAACCGATATAAAGAGACCAAAAAGTCTAAAAAATGCAAAGAAATGACCAAACTAACACATTTGGTCATTTTTATCTGTAAATATGGTTGCATGTAGAAAACTGCATTTAAGGTTTTCTCTGCCAACAATATACAATTCTCTATAAAGGTAATCCTTCCTTCATCACAATTTAAATTGTTTCCTCCAAATTCATATCCAGTTCATTTCCGTGTTGAGTTTTAACGGTACACAGTTGAGCCTTTTGCTGCGTTCTGGAGATTTTTATTAAATATACACCCTCACTATAAGTACTTTTGATACCTTTTCAGTTTACATAACATTATTTTTTCTGAGGAATATTTGTCGATACATCACGCAGCGACCGAGCCACAAAGACAGTAACACGCAGCTGCTGCCATTGAGAGTATGCCATTAATAAAAAGAGAAAAACTTACAGGAAACTTCCAAAGTGAGAAGTGTCGCAGCCAAGATGGACACATGAAGGATGGTGAAGCAGGACTTTGGTGTCATGGTGAGAAAATCTCGAGAACCAGATTCTCAGCTCTGTCAAACAACTGATGGTCTGCTGTAAACGCTGCAGTAAACGACTTCTGGTCGACTTTACTTCCTGTTATCTGGTCTATGTGTGGTATTTGTTGAGACGGTGCTATTGTAGCCTCTGTCATCAGTGTGAATGCAGTGAGTGTAATCTGTGGTGTAAAAGCACTTTGAGTAGTCAAGTCCATTTACTTAACATACAAAAAGGAGATTTTCAGCACATTGGCATCTCAGTTCATCTGAGACTTCCTGGTATTTTGAGTTAACCTCTTTGCTGCCCTGGTATGAGATTGTTTAATGTTAAAAACATTCAAAGAGGCAGGTCAGCACTGATGTCAAAATCAAGCAGTCGTTGTGTATTTAATTGCACGGATTATGAATTAATCAATACATTCTCTATATGCGGGTAAAAGAATCACATTCATTTTTTCTCAAAGGCTGTGACACATAAAAGCACAGAAGCTAGTCATTCATATCGTCGTATAATGAGTCGAAGGTTTGTAAAGCCGTTTTCACACATGCACTCCTGAAAACTTCAAGAGCATTTCACTCATTCCCAGGAAAAGAACAAACTGGCTAGACGGGCTCAAAGTTCACCCCTTCCCGCTCTCGTTCTCACAGTGATTGAATATTTCCTGCTGCGTTCACACATCAGCTCCCCCAGACTTCACTTTCAGATTTTATGACGAAAAAAGTGAGTTCACACATGCAGCTGACCTTCAACATTTCTGGAACTTCTCAGGAGTTTTGTGCATGTGCAACAACAGCCTCTGTAACCTCACTGAACTATTTCTGCTACATGACCTTGATTCAGATCTTGGATGTGCAACAACAACAAAAAAAATCACAGTTTTAACCTCTTAACAAGTCAGATAGTTTGAGATCTGTGTCCTGCATCCACATCTCTTGTTGTGGCAGTTTGAAAAGTCCCTCAGCGGTCTAAGAGCTGCTGTCTCTAACACGGATCGCGGCGTACTCTGAGCACTCCTCCTTCTGCCTCCTCGGCCGAGCAACAGGCCTGGCCGGGAGCTGATGGTTCAGGGCGGCATACACAACAGAGCTCCCGTTCTCTTCCAACGTGTTCCTCTGTTGATCTCTGTCCACGTTTACCTTGCTGTAAACACACTCAATGTCTCTCGGGGGTGGCGGCTCGATGGGTTGTGGCGGCGGTGTCTTTCTCCGCATAGATCTCTGAGGCAGCGGCAGAGACGGACTTCCTCTTGGCGAAGGCTGGATGTGGGGGTTCGGGAAGGGTTGCTCGGCCATTGGGATCGCCATGTACTACAAACAGAAAAAATGGAATTTGCGTAAAAAATGTGACCAAACCCCCCCTCCTGAATTTCAGCTTTTTTTTTAAAGATTTATTTTTGGGCTTTTTGCGCCTTTAATGGAGAGATAGGACAGTGGATAGAGTTGGAAATCAGGGAATGACATGCGGGAAAGAAGCCACAGGTGGGATGTGAACCCGGGCCGCCCGCTTGAGACAACAGCCTCCATACATGGGGCGCGCACACTAACCACTGCGCCACCAGCGCCCCGAATTTCAGCTTTTTGAGATGATTTCTTGTCTTACCTGATTATCCTCTCGCCTCTCGTTCTTTGCTTTTCCTGCAAGTTGACAATTTGGTGAAATTAGTTACTTTTTAAATGTATTAATTAAAATGCATATTGGTGTTTAATCCTGGATAAAACGTAAACAAGTCACCTTTACATCCTCGCATCGATGCAACAGATACAATAATCACAAAGAGGACGAATGCCACAATCCCTGCAGCGGTGTACATGTACATCCATAGGTCTTCTGGGAATTCAGCATCTGTAAAGGTGCCGTCTGAAAAATAAAAGAAAGTATTTTGTGTCTTTTTCTATAAAGGCAGTGTTTAAATGGATTAAAGACATTGCTTTAGATTTAAAAATGACTAAACATAAACATGTCTTACTGAAGTCTTTCTTTTGTGTTGAATTGTTAGCCTCACTATTCTCTGTAAAATAACGTTGAAAGTCTTAACGACATGAAGATGTGAAATAAGGGCAACTTAACATCAGATGCATTTAATACTTTTTTAATAAGAAAGTCACACTCACCGTTGAGATAAACATTGATGTTATGTCCAACACTGGAACCACTTTTACACCGATATATACCTGAGTCGTTTCTGACAAAGTTTTGAATGATCAAAACTGAAATTCCCTTTAAAGGCGTTATAGTTTTCCACTCTGATCCGAAGAGACTTCCCCTGATAATGTTTACAGGATCACCAGTTTCTTCGAGTTTAACCCAGGAGACTTCAGGTGGTGAATCGTTGCAGAATGTAACTGGACATTCAATCTTTAATTCTTCTCCAAGGAGAGCTTCATATTTTGTTTTGCTTCGTACTTTAATTTGAACTTCACATTCATCTGTACCTGCAGGGAAAGAGACAACAAACATACAGAATATGTTAGCTCATCCTTCATCCATGTTCAAATACATTCTGGTGTCAGCTATGATGAAATCAGTTTTTGAAATATATGTTCAAAAACACTGTCAAAGTGGATTCTTCAAAATACGTCCCCTTTAAGGTCCCTTTAAAACCATGAAGTGCATGCTTACAGGAAGTTAAAACAAGGATTACAAAAATAAACATAGGAAGATCAAATTAGTCTAACGTGATATGACCACATCGAAAGATGAACCTGATGAACAACTTAATTCCAAAAGAGAAAAGACGCGAGTAAAAAAAGATTCTGTGAAGTTTCTTGTCATGAGTGGAAACATTATTTGCATGAGAGCGCAGCTGTTGAAGGAACCAGAAGACCCTAAAGAGGTGTCTCTTTAAAACCCACATACCTGAACTTTTACAATCACCAGTAAAACCCTATATGTGTTTTACATAAATCTTTGAAATCTGCACATTTTCTAGTTGTCTTTTAACACTTGACAAGTGTTGGTGTTCACACCTCAGATATTCCACTGCTCATCAATGTGGAGCTAGAGTTCATTTTCTACTTTTGAAAAAGCAGGTGACAAAGCGGTGGGTTTCGAATCTGCTTTTAGGATTTTGAGCTTCAAATCTGAAAATGTTCAAATCAAAATTTCAATTACAACTTTTAATGTCCCGTTAAAAAAGTGACTGTAAATAATAACCAATGTATGGTTTTCTAGATGTCTATAAGATGGACCTTTTTGATGAGTTTTCTTCAGTTCTTTTTTACAGAGAAATTAATTTCCTGTTTTTCATGGGAACTTTTATTCACTTTCAGAGCTGATGGCTGACTGTACAAACATATGGGCAGATACAGTATAAAGGAAACTCCGCAGGTGTAAATCATGATCATCACTTATGGTATAAAATAAACAATTACAAAGGAAAAAACTGCAACTGCAAAATGTCACAAAGAGCCACAACATGAGAGTGACACAAATATCTAAACGGAGACAAAAAAAAACTACAAAGAGACAAAAAAAAACTACAAAAAAAATGCAAATCTGTTGAAAAGTAAAGAACTACAAAGAGAAACTAACATAGGGACAGATGAAAACCTGACCTCCGGGGGGGGGGGTGCTTTTGTATTTCTGTTCACCAACATATATTTATGCCCGAAGGAAACCACAGAGGAGGTTTAAGAAATAACAGGCGCTGCGGTCAGTGGTAATAAACGACACATATGTGACACTGTGTTCTATTTTAGGTGGAAGATTATACGTCAGTGTATTTTGAGGAAGGAGGTATAGTACATCGAACAGGAAATTATAACCTCCCCAGTGTGACTCAACACTTCAAATACTCAAGGGTCGATGATTTTTCCCCCCTCAAAATGAGCTTGTTAATCATTTGCTTGAAATCTGTAATTCTTTCCATCAAGCTCCCACCCACAGGAAAACACCTGACTGAAGAAATAAAGTGAAAGTAGCTTTTACAGCTTTAGAAAAAAGATGTTTAAATGTCAGTTTTAGAGCTAAAAGTCTGTACAGTAAAGGCAGGTACACAAGGAATAACATGTTCGCATTACCGTGATCACTGATACGTGTCACTACTCTCATACCAAACTTATCCGCTCGCACACTTTTAGAGATCTGTTTCCGCCAACTCTAACTTCTATCTTTAAAACAACATGACTTTCCACACATCATTTTTCAGACTACATGACCTGCCTTCTATGCAGCTGTGTTTAAATAAGAGCTCTTCAGAGTTCACAGCCTCTACAGACGTCAAGCCTCAGACCCTTACCAGAGGATTTACAAGCTGACCTTCGAGTTAAAACCCTGATTTGACAAGTTCAGAGCCACAGAGAGGGGTGAGGGAACACTACACAAATACTGAGGCAGCACAGAATGCAAATATAAAAAGCTTACTGTCAGCTTCCAAGATGAGGAGCAGCACTGCCAAGACGGACACATGCAGTCGAGTCCAGCAGGTGTTAGGCCTCATGATGGCGACTCTTAAAAACCCTCCTGTTATCTCTCAGTCGCAGTCAACCCAAGTGAGTGAATAGTTCCTCTGTACTTCATTATTTGGTTTTAAAAAACAGAGAAGTACTGAAGACAAGGTAAAAGCTTCTCAGCTTCATGCAGCTTCCTCTTTCTACTCTCTACCTCTTTCCACCTTAAAGTAGGGGCGTGAGAGTGCAGGAGGGGAGTAGAGGTCGGTGGGTGGTCTTGCTTCTGCAAAAGTTGCAGGTCTGAAGTGGAGGAACATCTCAGTTTTGGGGGTTTTCCTCTTCTTTTTTTTTTAGGTGCTGACCCTGCTTTAAAAAAAACAACAGCTAACGCAGAGACCTCATATGTAACTACGATCTTCCTCTCTCACTTCACCTCTCTTTTCACTTCACTTTGGCTTAAACTCTCTGAAACCGTGTCTGTGGTTGGACCTGTTCAAGCTGACTTCCTCTCCCCGATCCTTTCCTTTCATCGGCACCATCTGCGTCTCCTGCAAACTTGTGCGGCCTCGTGCGCAACAGCAGTGTGGTTTCAGAGGAGGATATACAGTTCACAGAGCAGACGAGCTTTAATGCCCACTCTGGTGACGGTATCAAGCGTCTTTAGCAGGTCAGATTGTGACCTCTGTATTTATCAATGAATCAGCCTCATTCAGGTTTTAAAGGAGCAGTCCACAAATCTTACACAACATGGTCTGATTACGTATCACATAACCTTTTTTATTATTGGAAATGTAAGATCTGCAGTTCTTTGGGCTACCTAAAAAGTCAGGATGTCGCAGATTCTGCCGCTTACGTTTGACACATTTTAATCTCTTGAAAGAGCCCTAACTTGTAGAAGAGTAAAGGCATTAATGAGAACATCAATAAAAAAAAAGTGATTCACCATTAGTCAGTGCCAGGCCAGCTTCCTTATTCCTTATCAAGCTTTTTTTTTTTTTTTTTACATTTCTGTATTTATTGGAGAGCGACGAGTTATTTGAGACTTGACTTCACACAATAAGACTCAGATGGCTTACGCTGATGAAAGTTTATACATCAGATGAATACTCACATCTGCAGAACTCTTCGAAAGGCATCGCATATACCCCAAAAGACATTATCATGATCAGGGTCGTGTCACATTGATCCACCTAGACTAAACTGTGACGTCAATAACACTGGAGCAGACAACAAGTCTACCAAACATCCAGCAGATATCAAGAAGAACAGTTGACACTCTCTGAGCTGTACTTGGTGTTCTAATAACAGCTGAACTCTGCCAGGTCTGACTGACATTAGAGAACAGTGAATAAACCTAATGACGTCTGTACATTATACTCTAAATAACTACTGAAATTCCACCACAAGTTAGACATGACATACCCAGGAGAGAGAGGAGTGTGAGGGGGGTTGGCGATGTCACAAACCTGTAACTAAAAAAAAAACCTCATAGTCGTTTGCTTCATCTGCCTATTCGGCATCACATTATGATGGTGTTGTCAAATGCTGCAATGCAGTTTTCAAATTTAATTTAGTGGAGTAAAATTGAAAAAATACTCACCTACTTGAAGTATCTCAGAAGAAAAAGAGAAAACTGCTTGATTGTGGCGACATCTTGTGGCCATTTGAGGAAGGACTTTTGTATGTCGGTAAGCACAATAAATGAATCATTATGGCCCTGATCTGTTAACAAACTGAAATTAAAGATGCCTTTAAAATGTATTTTCATTCTTAAAAAAGTTGGAAAAATAAATGCCTTAGGACTGTCTGAATTACTTGAAATGTACATTGATTAAAACCTCCACATTTTGTGTTTACGTTACTTTAATTGTATTTATTTCATGTTAATTTGATTTATTTAAAGTTATGGTATTACATATTTTTGTTTTGTTTCTCTTTGTTATCTTAATATGCTGCTTATAGCAATTTGTGATAGGTTCAACTCTAAATTATAGCTGGAGCAGGAAACATGAAATAATTAAACAAATAGTGGAATTAATAGATGTGTTTTTACATAGAATGAATGAACATTTTAAATAATTATTTAAACATTTATTTAATTATTTATGTATTTCATAAATTATCTATTTATATATTACCAATTTTAAATAATTAATGACACATTTAAATAATTATTTAATTATTTAATAACACATTTAATTAATTAAATAATTATATATTTATTTATATATTTGTTGATTTATTTCCAATATTAAATAATTGATGACACATTTAATTATTTAATTAATTATATATTTCATTTTGGCACTTTTAGTCCTCCATACTAAATGTCTGAATGAAAAAAAAGAAGTTGTCGCGTCTGCGCATGTGCATTCCGTTTACGTAATGACGTTCGTCTCTACGTCAACTACTAGCCGAAAATGGCGGAGTACCTGGCATCCATTTTCGGCACAGAGAAAGACAAGTAAGTTTTATTTCATAAACATGTCATGTGGTGCCTAAAGGAGCATATTTATAAGAAGTTTGTTTGCAGTAGTTCTTTTTGGACTCAAGTGGGGCTCAGTTTAAGGCCGCAGGTCTTCAGAATATCCTCTTGAAGCTAACATTAGCACGAAGAAGCTAACTCTCTGCTAACGCATTGAATGAAACTCTGAGCGAACCTGCAGATGTTTGCTGCTGATTTTCTCCATAATGTGTCATTTTTTTCAAAACGTTTACGAGTTTTTCGGCCAGCTTGTGAACATAGGCAGCAAACTTTGTACTTTATTTTCTGATCAGGAAACGTCGTGATAAATAAACAAGCCTGTAAGCTAGTGTTCGTCAAATCAATCAATCAATCAAAACTTTATTTATAAAGCACTTTTCAGACAAATTAAACTGCAGTTCAAAGTGCTTAACAAGAGTGCAGAAAAGTTGTTGACAAAAAGTAGTTTATAAAATCATTGAGAGACTAATGCACACCGATACGAATTAAAAAATATGTATAAAAATAAAATAAAATACGACACATAAAAGCAACAAGATACTAAAATAAATATTCGTTATTATTATTTATTTGTATTATTTTATTTATCTTATTCACCAATAATAATTAAAATATGTATAAAAATAAAATAAAATACGACACATAAAAGCAACAAGATATTAAAATAAATATTTATTATTATTTATTTATATTATTTATCTTATTCACCAATAATAATTAAAATATGTATAAAAATAAAATAAAAGAAAATACGACACATAAAAGCAACAAGATATTAAAATAAATATTTTTTATTATTATTTATTTATATTATTATTTTATTTATCTTATTCACCAATAATTAAAAAAATATGTATAAAAATAAAATAAAATACGACACATAAAAGCAACAAGATATTAAAATAAATACATAAAAGGAAAATATTTAAAGTTTTCGTAGGATAAAAAAGACAATACAGTAATGTTAAGATTTGAATTGATATAAAACACTATATAAAAGCCAGACTGAATAAATGAATTTTAAGATTGTGGGCTCCTGTCAGACCCTCAGGAAGGTCGTTCCACAGTCTCAGAGCGTAACAGCTGAAAGCAGCATCACCAAAGGTTTTTGTCCTGCTCTGTGGAACAACTAAGAGAGAGGAACTGGAGGATCTGAGAGGCCGTACTGGTTCATAAACTAAAATCATATCTGATAGGTAGTCTGGTGCAAGGCCATGTAATGCTTTATAAACCAGTAAAGGGAAACTAACAGGCAGCCAGTGTAAAGATTTTAAAACAGGTGTGATGTGTGCTCTCCTTCTGCTCTTTGTCAGTGCTCGTGTCGCAGAGTTTTGTAGTAGCTGAAGCCGATTTGTTGTGTTTTTAGGAAGACCAGAAAGGAGAGCGTTGCAATAGTCCATCCTGCTGGTAATAAAAGCGTGCATTAGTCTCTCTGTTTGGCTCAGAGAGAGAAATGACTCAGTTCAGTTTCTCGAAGTGTACATGTGTTTCATTACTGCACTGCTTGGATTCAGACTTTTATTGTCGTTCATAAAGGGCTTGTTTCAGGCAGTAGTACAACAATACAACACGGTAAAGTTAGCCGAGGCAGCGACCTGCTTCTCATTCAGTGTAGGAAAGAGGAGCTATATCCGTCACAATATTTTGGTAACATGACGTATATTAATAAAATAAATATAATAACAATAATAATAATAAAATAAATATAATAACAATAATAATTGGGTTTACAAGTTTTGTATACACAGGTGTATGTTAATGTGTATTATATATATGTAAATTGTACATATAGTAGCCTATATCAAATTGTATATATATAGATTGTATTAAATGTATAATAGTAAACATACTGTACCAAACTGTATACATATAAGGAGTGTATAAATATATAAAATGTAAATATAGTACATCAAATTGTACAGATAGATATATATAGATATATGGATTGTATAAATTCTAAAAAATCATAGTATATCAAGTTGTATATATGTATGGAAAATCACTGGACTGTAAATATCAAATATAGTATCATAATATAGTAATATAGATAGATTGTATATATAGAGAGATTATAAGGAACACAGGAAGTTAATTTAATAAATATTAATTATTGAGCTGTGGAAAAGGGGTAGGATTAAATAAGTTTTATACTTCTTCCTGCTCCTTTTCAGGCATATCGATTGAATATATGTAATTTACTTTTTCTTTTTTTGTGAAATCATTTGAACATTGTTTTTTGTTTATTGTATTTTCGTGCTTTTCATTTTGTTTTGGATTTTTGATATGTTTGATTTTACTTGATATGTCTGAAATAAATGTAATCAATCAATCAATATTTTTCAATAAATCAGCATTATCTGACATAGTTTATTTCTGTTATATTCCATACATAATTCTCTAGTTTTCTATCAGTGTATGTGAGTAAACTATTACTATATTTACTCCAGCTATATTGTTTATAAAAGCAACTGTAACGACCAAGTTTCCTCCCGGGGTTAATAAAGTATTTCTGATGTATCTCACTACTTTTTCTTAGTAATGCAGTCTTTGTTATTACACCAGTATGGTAACAGATACAGAGCAGATAAAGCCCTGAACAAAACATCACTTAGTGCTGTTTTCATATCTCAGAACCCTTCAGTGCCGGTTTTTATCCAAAGAAATTCACTGAGGAATTATTGGATTTTGTGTTATTTTGAGAATGATTTGACTTACAACAAATCAGTTGAGACAAACGTAGGCAATAAAATATTAATATATAGTGACCTCCTGTCACTTACGGCAAACCGCTCTGCTATTCCAGTCAATGCCCTGGTTACCTGAGTCCCGTATTGATTACTCTTATCCTCTCTGGTCTTCCTCACAAGCACAATAAAGTGTCTTATTATTTAATATTTAAAGTCAACTCTTAACTTTTACTTCACTGTTTTTTCTGTCCAGGGTCAATTGTTCATTTTATTTTAAAATTGGAGCGTGCAGACATGGAGACCGCTGCTCGAGATTGCACAACAAACCAACCTTCAGCCAGGTGAGGATCCCACCACAGTGTTTGGCTTCATTTGGGGGAGATTTGCTTTGAATTACTGATAGTACGTCTTCTGCACCTAAGCACAGGCTTCACTGACACAGATCTCTGCTATTCACCTGTCAGGACTCAGGAGCCTCTTTGGTTTCAATGTCTTGTAGAGTTTTACCCACCTAATCAGCTATGGGATGGTTTTGAACTCTAGAATTTATAAAGCTGTTTTCTTTAATATAAAAGTATTGTAAACAACTTAAAACTTGAGTGAATACAATTGGCTGTAATCTGTGTTGGCTTGTTGTTTTTTTTGGCTTCAGACCTGAGAGTCTAATGTTTGTTTAACCCTGAGTGCCTGGTAGACACCATGTTCTCTTCAGATGATTACAAGCCCTGTGACTGTTTTGCTTCATGTGTGTGTAAAAACATGTTCTGTTTGTTATTTTCTACTTTGGCCAAGCAGTTCTACTCTATCATCACAGTTTGTTTATTCATGACAAGAGATTTTGTAGTTGAGTGAAGGGAGACTAACAGAGTTTAATCTTCACTTAGAATCCAGTGACTCTATGTGTACGTGTGGAATAAGTGTGAGAAACAAACACAAGTCTGCTGCAACCCAGGATGGTTTACAGCCTTTTAAAACTCCACTTTGGCTCCGGGGCGATGTCTGAGTGTGCCAGAGTTTAGCGTAACAGACGAGCCCTAATCATCATCTTCCCCTCTGTTTCTGAGACTATGAAAACAGGCTCAAACAAATAGCTGTTGTCAGAAATAGATAGTTATTCAAACTATTTCTTTCTGATTGTGTGCTGTCTTTCCTCCGCAGACCATCTTAATCCAAAACATCTACCGAAATCCCCAGAACAGCGCCCAGACGGCTGACGCTTCTCGCTGTAAGTTAAACATTTGTCAGCCCCCTTTTTCTAAAGAAGTGCTGCTCACATGTACCGACAGGTGTGAGGTGCTGCTTCACCCTTGCCAGTTTGTGCACCGTCTAATCTCTGAATTACGCCAAACCAAATATCTCGCGCCTTCACGGGCTATCGCCTAAAACCAACACGCGGACACCTGCTTGTGATACACGTTCTGTCCCTCGGCCTTGTGAAGCTCCCGCGTTAATAACACAGAAGTACCTGAATACAAACAAACAGTGCTGACTGTGTTGACGGTGGTAGAATATTCAGAACTGTTTGTTGAAGGTGTATACGGTCTAGTAGGGCTGAAGCAGTACCTCCCATACAGGTAAGTGTGTTTGTGCCTGGGGGTGACTTGTCTGTTTTGCTTCGGGCTCCAAATTTGAATCATGCATCAAGTGAATTTGTTCAGATTGATTTCAGTCTGCGATAATATTTTAAGTAAGTAGTGTAACGTAAGCATCAGTCAAATGTCCTTTAGCAGCTTAGACCTCTTCTGAGTTATTTCACCTCCATTCTGTGTCTACATTTATTTACCCAGCAACTCAGGAGACTTTGATACCACATGATGTGTTTAACTCATCACTGTTACTGATGCCGGCTTTTTTTTTTTTTGTAATATTGCTTCAAAGCCGTGCGAGTCTAGATAAATAGTTTGAATAAAATCCCTGATAGTGCAAAAAAATTCAAAAACATTGATCACGTGGGTCTTTGTGATGACCTCCTTTGATTTACTTTGTGTAGATCACATTCCTCTACGAGCTAAACAAATGTGCTTATGCCATAGTCTTTAGCAGAACATAAATAAAAATAAGGGACTTCAAAAAATCCCCGAAACACAAGGCCTTCAGAAAGCATGATAAACCCTGTCTTTGAGAACTTGAACGCAGCCCTGTCGCTCTCATTATTCTCTAAATCTAACAAGCTATTCAATATGAACTAAACATCACAAAATTTCTAATCACGTTTTTTTTTTTCCTTCCCCAGCTCTTCTTTTTTTCTTTTGGTTGATTTCTGTCACAAAAGTTTACGTTTTGTATTTCAGACCATTTCCCTCTTGAACATTTACCTTCATAACCTTGAAAACTCTGCCCAGTCTGCTGATGGTTTACACTGTAAGTTCTCCCTTCATCTGCAGGAGCCTCCAGCACTGACTGCACTTAGTTCACAGATCACACCCCCCCCCCCCCCCCCTCTCCTCCACCCCCCCCCCCCACCAACCCCCCTCACAGAAAACTGTAGGAACATGTCCTCTGCATCATTTCCCTGCAGATAGAAAAAGTGGCCCCATGCTGTCGTGCACATGGTGTCGTGCAGTTCTGTGCACAGCTTTGTTGTCAGATCCTTTTATCATTTGAAACATGTTAGAGACTTAAAATCTAATCTCATTCAACTACCTCACACACGGAGTACACACATAGCACACATCTACGACAGCTCCCCCCTGACTTCTCCTGAGTGTAACAGAACAGACGTATGTGATAAATGCTTGTATTCTAGTGTACTTCCTGCACTAAATTAAATCATGCTGCAGAAGGGTTATGCTTAGAAAGGTAGAACATTGCCAAATAGTGTCAAAAACTAACCAGGAAAAGGCCACGAGGGGATAAGCTCTAGATTCTGACATGCTTTTTAGAAAAGGTCCAAGTGCAGATTAAAGCTGAAATATGGGAGAGTAGACTGTTTTTCCTCTATTCAATAATAAAAAAAAGAGTACTTCTAATCTGTGTTTACAGGTTTTAAACATTAAAGCAACAATGTTATATTGCTCCAGTTTAACTAGTTTGAAGACTTTCTTCTGCCACCAGTGTCCTCCTTTCTCTGCCTTTCAACGTCCTCTTGTTGACCTTTTTTTTTTGTAGGCGCCGTCAGCGATGTGGAAATGCAGGAGCACTACGACGAGTTCTTCGAGGTGAGTGACCCTTTGTGCCAGCGCGTCGCCCACATTTCCACATGTTGCACGATGTGACATGAGGAGGGTGTTTATCTGACGTTGCACAATTCACAATGGGGCAAAGACTTACGCAGCTGATTATGTGACAGATATGCTGTAACTGCTGTCGATCAGATGCATTAATGACACAAAAAAACAAGCTATGATTACACTTTGAGGGCAGAGTTTGCTTATTCTTGTCTTATTTCTTCTCACAGGAGGTGTTCACAGAGATGGAGGAGAAGTATGGGGAGGTGGAAGAGATGAACGTGTGCGATAACTTGGGCGACCACCTAGTCGGCAATGTCTATGTAAAGGTTAGTGGAGAGTGTCTCTTACAGCTGTATTTGTGTCATTTCTAGTCAAAATGATCGAGAAAACGCTCCCTAAGGATCGTTTGACGTTAAATTTTCAGTGCAGATATTCTATAAAAGTTTAATTTGTTCATATTTGTCCCTTTAGTTGCCACAAGTTGTTTGTAATCTTAAGTGTGATCGTATCATCTGTGCGCAGTTTCGACGTGAGGAGGACGCAGAGAAAGCGGTCACGGACCTAAACAACCGCTGGTTTAACGCCCAGCCCATCCACGCTGAGCTCTCCCCCGTCACAGACTTCAGGGAAGCTTGCTGTCGTCAGTATGAAATGGGGTAAGTCGTTTCTTTCTTTTTTAACTGAAAGGGAGAATATGATTTACATATTTTGACCATCAGACATTAATAAAGAGAAGAATATATCTCAAATGTACTTGTCAGTGAAGACATATTAATACATATTGATAACAGCTGTAAAACCTGAACATCTGTTTCCATAAAACATGTCTGTCCTACACTCCAGTGGAAGTGAAACAGCCGTAAATCAGCAGCTGCCAAAACAGTCCAGCTAAAAGCCAAACACGTTGTCATTTATTAAAGGAGCTATTGTTTTTTTACTTCTAGTGTGATTAAGGGCTTCAGGTAAAAGCAGGAAAGGCATGTGGTGTTAGCGGAAGTGAAGAGAGGATAATAAGATCATCCTTTATTGATCCCCAGAGGGGAAATTCGGGCGTTGCAGCAACACAAAGACAAGTAGCAAGTAGGTAAGTACAAATGAAAATTCAAACAGAATAGATGAGCTGAACACAAATCTAATAAACAGCAGTGCAGCTGAACAACACACAGTTTGATATGAGGTATAATATAGTATGAGGTGCACTAAGAGGGAGTGAGATATAGAACAGTATGGGATGTTTAACTATGTATTATAATGTCGGCTGGCTGGGCCTTAAACTCCAGGCTTCCTAATTGAAAAGTCATTTGTGCTATTTCAGTTTACAGATTGGGAATCTGGTTCATGACATGTTGCATATTCTTAAATGACTGTGGAAATGACCTGGACATGCAAAGAAACCGCACACATACTGTAACACTAGTAGGGGGTTAGATGGAGGTCTAAAGGCTCAGGTTTGCACTGAGGAACCCTGTCATGTAAATTATGTCATGGCAGCAGGGAGATAAAAGTGTCCTCTGCCGTCAGCCTGCACGTGTCCTCCAGCAGGTTACTGAAATGCTACCAGCTGCACGGACACAGTGTGAATCATCACAGTGTCTCTTGAATGCAAAGATAAACTTTGTCCTTTAGGCTCTGGGAGGAAACTTCAGGTTTTTCTCGTTTACGACTCCCGCTGTGTTTTTCCATTGGGTTGCAGCGTGTTTGCTCGGCCAATGATAGGATGCAGTCAGAGTGGAGGAGGGCTGACCAAGATCAGATGTTTTGCTTGGTGGGCTGGCATGCTCCTCGGCATGTGTTGGGAGTTATTCCTTGGGACGCTGCTCCAAGATTCCAAGCCAATTTTAACCCTTTTATGTACCGTTTTCTTTTTCCCCTGCAGAGAGTGCACCCGAGGTGGATTCTGCAACTTCATGCACCTGAAGCCCATATCGCGGGAACTTCGAAGGGAGTTGTACGGCCGCCGCAGGAAAAGGTACAGAACATTTGGATATGAATATTTATATTTGTCTGAAAATGTGTCTTCATGAGTGAATCCTTCTCTTATCTCACACAAGGCATCGTTCACAATCGCGCTCCCGGGAACGACGCTCTCGCTCCAGGGACCGACGGCGAGACCGCGGCGAGAGGCGGAGATCGAGGGACCGAGAGCGCTCCGGAAGATTCTGAAAGAAGCCCAGACTGACCCTGTGTCCTACCAAATCCCTCCACCTCTAACCCCAGAATTGATGACAAAGTTATTTTTTCCTTTCTTTTTTTTTGTTGGTGAAGTGTTTTTTTCTTTTATTCCCTTTTTTTAAGACGAGCTTGTGTCGCTTTCTCAATAAAAACAGATTTGTAATTCTGCTCTGGCTGCCCTTGTTTTTAGAACATCAGCTTATGTCTTATGAAAAGACCTTTTTAAACGAGTTGTGCTGATTATTGGAATACTGCTTAGCCTAGCTGTGCAAGAAAAGTTAACGGGTTTCATCTTTTTCTCAGTGGTTCAAAAGAAAATGTGCAAAACTGCGAAAATGTCAAACTATCAGGATACATTTTGAATTATCTGATCCTGTTACGAGAAGGATTTTATAATTCAAATCACCAGTGACTCACTCGTGTCTTTATCTTCAAGGGTTGTCATTTGCTTCAGCAGCAATCCACTTTAAATTGGTAAAAACAAACCTCACTTTTTGATACCTTTTTGGTCCTTTGGCTGCTGTTATTAACTTGACTTAATGGACCTTTGTGCCCATTAAGAATCAGGACAACCACATTCAACAACACAGCAACAACAGTGGAAATTAATAAAGCTATTCATAACGGATGGTTGTAAATCTCGCAAATCTCGCTGTAATGCTTACTCACCTTTTTTTTCTACATTACACCATGACTGATGCAACGTGTGCCAAAGCTTGATCAGCCAGATACACACTTCAACTTCTGTTTTCTTAGGTAGCTCTGACAAAAGCTGAGGCGGCATGACACATTGATTTGCTTTCAGGGAACTTGAACAAAACCCATTTGGTCATATGCTTAACAGAAGGAATAACTATCGAAATTAAATATAAAAGTAATGGCAACAAAGTCATGGCATCGTTTTGTCCTTGAAAATACTGAATTTGAATTAAAAACTAACTTTAACCCCGTGTTCACTGACAAGCTTTGCTAAAATGAAACCAAAACAAACAAAAATATAAAAACATGTATTTATTGTATGTATTATTTTCCATCTGAAAGAAAATATGTTTCTTCTGTTTTGATTCTGTAATTATGTAAATAGTTTTTTAATCGTCATTCGACAACAAACTTGGTTAAAATGTGACTTTGGACACGTTAAACAGCTTTAATTTTAACTGACTGGTTAAGTTAATATTTTGGGGACTGACAGGCTTAACATGAGAAGTTCTCAAGGTGGCACATGCGTCATAGTGTGTGTGTGTGTGTGTGTGTGTGTGTGTGTGTGTGTGTGTGTGTGTGTGTGTGTGTGTGTTTAGTCAATAAAAGGTAAACAGATGGTGCAGACAACTTTAACACACCCGCTTTCCCCAGACCCTTATTAAGAAATCTCTGCTCCGAATGGCTGCGCAGGCCAAACAGACGCCCTCGTCGCAGCCAATCAGAGCACGTATGTGAACTTTACCCACGTCCTCCCTCGCGCTGTCCACGTGTGTCGTCACGAAAACCCGTTGTCTTTGTCGGAAGTCGCTCACTCCGAGGTGGTGCTCACAGGCAACGTGTCCGTCGGGGTTGTTTGTGATTTTTTTTCCCCTTCGTTTTTGTTTTTCGGGCATATTTATCACAGCAGGTGAGTGGGAGTGGACGAGAAGAAGAAAAATGTAGAAAAATGTAAAACGTAGATATTAGACCACGTGGTGTTTGACGTGCTCCACAGACGCTGTTTCTGATGCAATATTGTCTCTGCGTCTCTGCAGCTGTTATTTGCCGGCTGGCATTTCTCGTTTATTGCTCTTTACGGTAAATGCATCATACTTTATGTTTATGTAATATAGAAAACATCAATAACCTGCATCTCCAGCATCGAATAATTGCTGAATCGTCATTATTGATTTATTACTCTTTGCACCACGTTTTTAATGCTAATCATTTTAATTTGTAATATATATGTCCTTTTATTCTTCTGTTACATTTCTGCTGGATGTCATGTCTTATTCTGAATGATTTTTCGTTATTTTATTGAAGAATTACCCTTACCACTATGGATTAATGTCTCACTTTAATGTTTGATTAGGTCATTTTGTGTCTAAACCACAAATATATGAAATAAATTATTGTAATCAGCTTTCAAAAAAATTCATCTTTTTGCAATTGGTACCAGTTATTGTATCCTCTAAACACAGCTATTCAGTTTAAGTGATTAGTTGCTTTGATTGTTTTTATTCCCTACCGATTAATCAAAGTGTTTTTTAAGACGTGAAAGGATGCTGGTGTTGTCACCATCATTTTAACAAGCAGAAATGTTGAGATAGCTATATTGTCAGACAGACTAAATAATTTAATTAACTATTTTTATAACCTGTTTCAGCCTTTAAAAAAGAAAACTCAATTAGATGAATCAATGAAACCAGGAATATTTCATTTATGTCATTATAAATGATTGTTTGTGCCCATAGTCTGTGTTTCACCTTTGCTGCTACACAACATCTGATTAACGTAAAGGTCCTTCATTGTTGTCATTTGGTATCTAATGATGCATTATCATTTGGCCTCCTGACCATGTGGTGGCTTTTTTAGATGTCCATGCCTGCAGTTTTACATTGTGTGTTCACTCGAAGCATTCCTGCTTTTCACGTTTGGCTCACAGTTTGTTATGGATGAGTGACTATCTATAGTATGATCTCTTTGTGCTTTCCACCAGCTGATACTTTGATGCTTTGTTGCTGGCAGAGCAATTACCAAACAATCTGTGTTTAACCATTTTTACATAGCATGAATCTTAAAGGGCTGCTGTTCTGAACATACCAATGCAGATTAGAAATGCCCCAACTTAAGCAGATAACTAAGTCTGATTAGGCAGGAATGTTCATTAGTTTGGAGTTGATGTCAGTGGGTTCAGATCAGGGGATTATTTCTCCACCTTTTCCCAGGCTGAAGGATTTATCTTTAGGATTTGATTGTTGGCAACTGTGTTGAGTATAAACAAAAACAGAAGTTTCTCATTAAATCGCTCAGGAGGTCTTGTCCGCCTGGGCTGAGTGCCACATGTGCTCTCAGGGAGGATCATATTCCCCCTCCTCTGTTGAACCGTGCAACGCCAGTGAAACCGTAACCAGTCCTTTGGCTGCAGAGGTCTGGTGTCAAGTTTAGAAGTCACTAATAAAGGTTAACATCTAACATTGGTTATCTGCCAAACAGGTCACAATGTTTGCAGCGATTGCTGTTTTCTGAGGTGGAGTCGGGAGTCAGCAGAACATTTTTCTTTATTAGTGCGTCACTGACTCTGAAGCAACATTTCCCCGCAGCAGTTTTCTCTCCCATGCAGAGCTGTTTGCTTAAGAGGATGTGGTGGAGAGGCAGAGGGGCCGGGGCTTTAACAGCTGGCCCCTGTGTGTGTGTGTGTGTGTGTGTGTGTGCACACTGTGTGTTAGTGCAGGTTCATGTGCTGCAGGTCTAGTGGACATATAGGGGCCACTAATGGATGTTTAGATAAGTAAATGTAAAGAGACTAATACAGCACTAGGATGCACATTACATTGTGAAGTTGTCATGTGTGGGGTTTAGGATTGTCACTGTGTCCATATTTTTTTTTTTTAGATGCTCACTGATGCATAAAAATCCAACAATGTCAATACCTGTTATGAAACAAAAAAGAAGTCCTAGTCACCCAATATTGAGTAACTTCTTGTTTTCATCTTCCCATCTTTGGCTTGGTGGACAAACAGTAGAGTAAAAAATTATTATAAATTATACAGGACCAATAAATGAGTACAATGAGCAGATAACATGCTAAATCGGACATTTTTGAACCTCCTCCTTCAAGAATAAAATGTCTTATCCTGTTTTTAAAAGGTGTAGTTACATAAATTGATATCAAGTCTTCATCTTTTTTTTATTATGTTGCTGATTATCTTCGCTAATACTTAAGAAATAAAAACATTTATGGCGTATCTTTTGGTCCGTTCTGCAAATATTTATCACCCTGTTGTGTGTTACTCCAGTCAAAGATAACAGGTTACACTCAGTTAATCATTTGGGACTTTTACAACCTTTATAACATGTTACAACCATTCATCAACAGGAAGTCATTTCCTGTTTCAGTTCACAAACACAGATCATTTCTGAACACACACACACACACACACACACACACGTCTGCAACATTAAGAAAAGTATTATTCTCTAAAATCTGAAATCACGACTCGGCATATTTCTCTGTTTCCTGTCACCCTTCGTAATGCATGTTTTTGAACACGTGTCCCTGCTTTGGTTGAACAGGGACCGAATGATGCAATATGAGCCAGACGTGGGTTTCCTGTGCCCTCAGCTCTGTTCTCTCAGGTAGAACTGATTAGCCAATCAGAGTGGCCAATTTGTTTGGTTACCACGACTCTGTCAAATGTTAAGATGGTGTGAAACCGCGAGGAGATGAAAGGGCGGCGGTGAAGGATCAACAAAGACCGAGTGTCCTGCCAAATGGTGGAGCTTATTTTTTTTCTGTTAATGCTGAAATGACTCAGCATCAATAGAAGAAAGGTGCGGCTTAATGTCTGCCTGCTCCTGCTCATGTAACAATTAGAAGTTAATGGATTTAACGAGTCTTTTTAAAGTCAATAAGATCAGACAGCAGCTTTCTCATTATCCTCTTTTGGTGGTTCCCTTTGATTTTTGTGCTGTTATCTTATTTTTATGAAGTTTGGGTTTCAAATCCTCAATACTTTTTGGTTCCCAGCAAAGATGTGTTGATTTTGAAAGCTTTTCAAGGACAAAAAGAGATTTCCTTTGTTACGTAATACTTTGTGATTGTAGCCAGCAGTTTATCCAGGCGAAGCTCCCCGTGCAGCTTCTGTATTCCTGGAACTGTTTTTGCTCTTGGGCTCCGTTCGAGGGTCAGATGAACCGTCAGCTGAAGTTCTGATACATTCTGAACCCTGCCAACCTTGGTGACTCATTGGGTTGACTTTTTGGTATTTGAGTAAAACGTTTCGACACTCAAAAGATAGATTGCTGTGACGTTTGCTTCAGACCTTCATGTCAAACTTTGTACTATTTCATTCTTTTTTTATAGTTAACTGTGTTCAATCTTGGATTCTTTTTGTACTTCCAATGAGTGAAATCATTTCTTCGATTCTGCCCCCAGGATAAGTCATGCCGTCAGTTCCTTCTACCAAAGACGCCGTGGTCAAGGCTCCCGTGTGCCCCCACGCTGCCAAGATGCTCAGCCACACCAACGGGGACGGCAAACTGCGCGAGGGCCCGTTTCCGCTGAACGGGGTTGACAAGCTGCACTCGGTGGAACCCGAAGAATCCAACCGGACCATTCAGATCAACACAAAGAACGCCAGTCCGGAGAGGAAATGGATCCGGCCTGACCTTCCCAGCCGTTGCAAGTGGAGCCTGGGAGCTTCAAAAGCCGACAACCCTCACACACAAATCCCGAGGTGATTCTTATTATTATTCTTATCCCAAAACTCCAACTGGTGTTTCATCATGGACATTTAGTTGTGCTGTTTAGATTTAAAACTTGTGTTATAGATGTGTTGTGAAAACAAGCTTATGTAACTGTTGTGAAAGGTGATAATTAAGATTCCTCAAACCAGTGAAACAAGTACAAACAAGTGTTATTGTCCTGTGGTTTTACTTTGTACTCCCAGGAGAAACACCAAGTCTTTTATTGCAGTGTTACTTTGTACTCCACTGTGTCGCTGAGTGTGTCTCATTGCTGAGAAACACTGTTTCTCTCCACCTTTGCCCCGTCAGAACTGTCTCTCCGGCCATCCTCCCAAACATCCTGCACAGGATCGGAGACACTCCCTTGGTACGCATCAACAAGATCCCCAAAGCGTACGGACTCAAGTGCGAAATACGTGAGTCCCCGAGCGCGCAAGCACAGACACGTCCTCACATCAGGGTATCATGTTTGAAACAAAGTAAACACCTGAGCTCAGGACTTTCTGATAAATACGTGTTCCTGTTGTTTACTCCTAGTGGCAAAGTGCGAGTACTTCAATGCCGGCGGCAGTGTCAAGGACAGGATCAGCCTGCGAATGGTGGAGGACGCTGAGAGAGCCGGCCTCCTTAAACCTGGAGACACCATCATAGAGCCCACATCTGGAAACACCGGTAATGATGCATGTGCTGCTGTGTTTGGTCGGGATGTGAAAGCTGCACATTGCAGCAGGGTTTTTAAATCTCCCGTTTGTCTGGTTTTTTTTAGGTATCGGGTTGGCCCTGGCTGCGGCTGTGAAAGGCTACCGCTGCATCATCGTCATGCCCGAGAAAATGAGCATGGAGAAGGTGAGGTGTCCGTCATGCAGAGACTTGTCCCCACGCGTGCATTTTCACTGTTTTCACTGTGCAAACATCCAAAAGCCACTCTGACACTCGTGCACAAACATGTTGCACAATCAGATAACAGCATGAGGCGTTCTCTTCATGCGGCGTTTGCAGCCTCTATTATCTAAATTAAAAAAGCTCAGCTGAGTTGAATATTGGCTGTTCCATTGTTATATAAGATAGTATTGGATTATAAAACGGGAGATTACTTTTTATGAATAACTTGGAGAGATCATGTTGAAGAGGCCACAGAGAAGAAGAAATGTAAGTCTTCTTTAAAGTCAGGGTTCGTCTGTTCCCCCCCCCCCCCCCCCCACACACTCAGGTGGATGTCTTGAGAGCTCTCGGAGCGGAGATCGTGCGTACGCCCACCAGCGCTCGCTTCGATTCGCCAGAGTCCCACGTGGGCGTCGCTTGGCGCCTCAAAAACGAAATCCCCAACTCCCACATCCTGGACCAGTACCGCAACCCAAGTAACCCTTTGGCTCACTACGACACCACGGCGGAGGAGATCCTGGAGCAGTGTGACGGTGAGGCGATCTTTTACTTACACCTCTGTCTTTTTAATACGGTGACCACGTCAGCTGCGGAGCTCACCTGGATTATTCCTTAACATCTGCTTCCAACAGGTAAAGTGGACATGCTGGTGGCGGGGGCCGGCACAGGAGGGACCATCACAGGCATCGCTCGCAAACTGAAGGAGAGATGCCCCAACATCAAAGTGAGCATCTGTTTTCCGTTCTAAAAGGGAGCGAAGAGTTAACGGCGTTGAGGGCTGGGAATTGTTTCTGAGCGGTTCACACTGTGTGCAGATTGTTGGCGTTGACCCTGAAGGCTCCATCCTGGCCGAGCCCGAGGAGCTCAACAAGACCGATAAGACCCAGTACGAGGTGGAGGGCATCGGGTACGACTTCATCCCCACCGTGCTCGACAGATCTGTGAGTTAGAGTCACCTTCGCTTTTCTCATTTTTCCCGGCGCAAGGCCACTTATGTAACCTGTCTTTGTTTTAATGTACAGGTGATCGACACCTGGTACAAGTCCGACGACGAGGAGTCCTTCAACATGTCTCGCATGCTGATCAGAGATGAGGGCCTGCTGTGCGGTAAGTGCTCTCTGCACACACCAACAACTGGCACTCAAAGTCGTAGTCGTGACTATTGTGAGAAATTGAAGTAAACTTGTTCTCTCTCTCTCCAACAGGAGGCAGCTCTGGGACGGCCATGGCAGCTGCAGTAAACGTGGCCAAAGAGCTGAAGGAGGGCCAGCGCTGCGTTGTCATCCTGCCAGACTCCATCCGTAACTACATGTATGACTCTAAAACCCTTTTTCTTTACCCGAGAGGCCCTAAGCAGTGCATCCATTTGTTTGAATCCGTTATGATGGGAAAACCAACTTTAGTATGTCAAGCTTACAAAACAAATAAGTTAGGCTTTGATTATCAAATGGAGTACAGAGAAGTATAAGAGTGCATGTCCACTTTGGGCTTCCGTAATATCCCAGACTTTTAGTAATAAACTTCAGATTTACAGGAGTAATCTCTTTTGAAATGAATACAAACAGTGCAGGTTAAAGAGGGGACAACTAGATTATAGACTTAAAATCAGATGTGGATGTTTCAAAATGAAACCAATGCTTAAGTGCAGAAACCCCGCATTCCTGCTAATGGCCAGTAGGGGGAGTATGTCAAAGTGTGTTCAAACAGATGAGTAAATTAGCCTATTATCAGCTGAGAGATTACCACAGTGTTCTCAATCACTTTTGTAAGTCTTCCTCAATTCAGCATGAAGTTAAAAGAAGAAGACAATAGAGGAGGGTGTGCCAAACGGGAGAGACTATCTGTGATCGATGAGTCACCACCACCAATATACCGTAATTGAATAGTTAGTAGAGCAAGAGCAAACTGGGCACTCAATTGGTGCAGCTTTCTTCAGAAGAAGGAAGAACCTTTAGCCCCCCCATGTGGTCAAACAAGGTCATTTTGTCAGTGTGAGAGGTCACGGTTAAAAGTAAGATTGATTAGAGAGTTGGAGGTCACTTCAGGTTCTGCCCTCAAATGATTCGATCGGTTTGTTTTGTTTTTTCCCCCTCTGAAGGTCTAAATTCCTGAGTGACAAGTGGATGGTCCAGAAGGGCTTCCTGAGCGAGGAGGACCTCACGGTGAAGAAACCATGGTACGCTTCATTTAAAATGTATATTCTCTCTTTTTCTTAAATCGTCTACCTTGCTTCTTTACGTTTAACCCTCTCTCGCTTCTCCTCCTCGGTCAGGTGGTGGAACCTGAGGCTGCAGGGTCTGAACCTGTGTGCCCCCCTCACCGTCCTGCCCACCGTCAGCTGTCAGAAGACCATCAAGATCCTGAAGGAGAAGGGCTTCGACCAGGCGCCGGTGGTGGACGACACTGGGTGAGAAAGACAATTTAAAAAAGGAACTTTTAGTACTCAAGAGCATGACATTTCCAGAGGCTTTAACTTGTTTCTCTGTGTGTTTGTTTGTGTTCAGACTCATCCTGGGCATGGTGACTTTAGGAAACATGTTGGCCTCTATTCTGGCGGGCAAGATCAAGCTGTCCGACCCGGTCAGCAAAGTGCTCTACAAACAATTCAAACAGGTCAGTTATCTCTATTTGTGACTGTTGTATGCAAAGTGATGTAAAATAGTCAACGGCTAAGATCTTACTTCCGATTGGTCGACAGCAGCTGCCAATGAGGAAAGGGGAGGATCTTCAGATAAGACTGTAATTTAGTTTGGGATGTTCCAGTTGTGATGTTTTTTGACTGAAGACTTTAATTTATCCAAACAACTATTATTTATAGTTTGATGGTTTCACAACTTTGTTGACTTAAAAAATCCACCAGTCAGTTCTTTAAAGCTCCTGTGTTGACCCTTTAGCTGGCTCTGAAACAGACTGAAATGAATATTTCTGCCTCTTTATGACCTGCCAACGCAAACAGGACCATCAGATAGGATGCTGCTGAAACTGCACTTTTTTCCGTTTCCATGGGAACAATTCTTGATAAGTAATACATTTTTCTGTTAAAAGACAGAAGGATCATGGTGCTGATAGCCTAGTGGTTAGTGCGCACACCCCATGTACAGAGGCTAGAAGTCCTCCAAGCGGGCTGCCCGGGTTCAAATCCGACCTGTGGCTCCTTTCCGACATGTTATTCCTGATTTCTGAGTTTATCCACTATCATATTTCTTAAAAAAAAATGTAAAGGCATAAAAAGCTGACAAATAAAACCTGCTAAATAAATAAAAAACACTGTTAAAGTGATCAGAGGTACTGCTTCGTCCACACAGCGCGCCAAAATCAACACAAACAGAAAGTTCCTGAGGGCTTCCTTACAACTTGTGCAGATGTTTTTTTTTATCTTCAGCATTAAGATTGATCATTATATTTATCCTGTTGTTACTCTTAGATCCGTCTGACTGATAATTTGGGAAAGCTGTCCCGCATCCTGGAGACTGACCACTTTGCACTGGTGGTCCACGAACAGATCCAATGTAAGTACAACATCCAAACAGAAATGAATGCACTCATAAGCATGTATTCTCACTTCCATCATTCATTTGTTCAATTTTCTTTTTTTGGAGCTCAAACATCCAATCAATGCAATTTTTATACAATATTTAACGTTGGCGCCCTCCAGTGGCTGTATACGGATTATGCACTCTTATATCCCAAAGTGCACAAGATGCTGAATAAATGAAGACAGGTTTGAAAATATCCAAACATTTTGATAGATTTAATTTGTGCTGTATGTTCACACAGACATTCAGTGTCTTTATCCTTCCTGAGTCTGCATGTGCAGGGTCAATGTTCCTCAAGGACACACGGCAGACTGCAGCATGTGAGCGCAGGACTGCAGGACTGATGAGACAGGTGTAGCTCACTTGGTCTACTTGCCACTAATTGTTACTTTCTGATATGTTAGGGTCAAAGTGCAGAGACAGAGAATCCTAATTCAAAGTAAGACCTAGAAGAGAGGCAAAAATTTGATCTGCTCCTCAGCCAAGGTGATCCGAACTGAAAAAGAATTAGTTAAACATGAACTAAAGCGAGGAAGACTTCAGGGGGTGTGTCTTTTATTTACAACTGATTGTGTAACATTGACGGTAAGTTATCAGCATTTCCTCTTCCCTTCAGCAGCTCTATGATTAAAACCTTCATTAAATGCCAAAGGAGGAGTGTCGGATCAATGCTTGGCATGCACTGACCTGACTGTTCTAATAAACATTTTATGAGCCAAACGGCAAAGTTTAATGATGTCTACGCTGCACAAAAAGACTGTACTATACTATATATAGATGCTGGCAGAATGTGGCTTTGAAGAAAGTATTTATACTTTGACCGTTCAAATTACCAGCTACCTCCACATGTTAAATGTCAGGTGTATTTTTTTATCTAATAAAAAGTGTGTTAATTACCTAAAACATATACACAAAAAAAAACAACTAAACATTGAAGTAGATTCATTACTTCCAAGTCGGGTGACCGCTCCCTAAATTAGACAAGAATGAACTTCTTTATTGTAAGGCAAAAGACTAAACAAAAGCAGATAATAAATATGAAAGAGCAATAAGTATCAACCAAGGACAACATTTCAAAAGAAATCATTGGTCATGGGATATTCAATACAAGTTATGTAATCACTTCCCCCCCCTTTGTGCCTCTGCTGGGTACATCGGTCTGTTTTTGTGTTTAGCTTTATATGCTGACGTTTCCATATGTCAAACAACTGATGATAGAGACAACACTGCCCTCTATCAGTAGAAGTAAAACACATGTCTGTCCTCAAGAGTAACTACATGTTCATCCACTCCTCTAAATAAGCCGGATTGTATTCCTGCACTGCTTGTTCTTCTCATCTCGTTCACCCTCTCTTCCATACATGTTTTGAATTGTGCAGATTTGACAGACGGCTCCGCCAGTCTGAAGCAGATGGTGTTCGGCGTGGTGACGGCCATCGACCTGCTCAACTTCGTCACGGTCCGGGAGAGGAGGGAGCGATCCATGTCAGAGTCCACCGATGAGCTGAATTGAAACACCCGAGTACACACTTGTACATTTCTTCCATAAACATAAACACAAACAAAGGTTTAGGAAACTATTCTTAAAAGATGTCAACAGAAGAAAACCTTGTTTTTGATTTAGTTTACCAGCTTTATTCCACTTACAGCAATATTGATTCATATTTTTCATGTTTGAACCTGAGTCTTAATAATAATAAGCAACATGTGTTAATAAGGCAACCTGTGATGGGATTACTTGATTCTTACTTATATTTGCTTTTAGTGCTCAAAGCAAATCTTGTTAGTTTTTAACTCGTAGGAAGCTTTTAGTTTTATGTCAGAGTCTTGAATAGAGGACTCTGCTGGCGTTTTGTTTGTGGGGAACATTCATGATTGTTTCACAGTTGCCTTGTGTATCAATCAAACATCAGATATAAGACATAGAATAGTATAAAAGACATTCATCTCATTTATCAAAATATAACAAATAGAGAGTTGCTGTATATAAGCATATTATTCTTTCCAGTGCTGCTTATTATTTGCTGTTTCTTCGTTTGTGTATATGTGCACAAAAGATAAATCTGTGCAGTGTAATCATATGTTTTGAAAAAGAAAAAAAAAGTCCTTTTCTTTTCCTCTCCTCTTCCAACCCATCCTCTGTGATGTCACTGTAAAGATGTCTTGACTATTTAATCTTAGCTCTGTCTGAGAGAAACGTTTTGTATTGCATCATTTTACCCTAATGAATGTATGATTTTAAATAAAGTTTAGAAGAAGTCTAACTCTTTGGCTGGTCCCTGTGTTACCCTGTTTGAGGATATGAAGATACAAATCAGCTCTCTTGCCTAGAATGATGAATCCAACAAAAAGGGGGGTTTGGGGGATTTTACAGGAGGAAAATAGGATGAAGAGAATCATGTTGTCAAACAAAATACATCTTTTCTAATCTGATTTCGCCCCCCAAAATTAAAACATTATTAAACCTAAAGTTATGAAATCCCCTAAAGTGTTGTTTTCAGCATTTTATGTTTGGACAAATTAAAGTTCAATATGTGTTAGTCCCGTCCTTTAACCTCTATTATTGTCTTGTGTCACTTGTGCCTTTGTGTTTGTATTTTATTTGTAATTTGTCTTTCTCTGTTACCTGCCTCGGGACAGCAGATGGAAACTAGCACTTCTGCTATAATCTGGCATTTTTACAGCTGTAATTGTTACAGCTGTTCATTAATATGCACTGTCCCTAACAAATAAATAAAAAATGTTGGTAAAAAATAATTCCCAGGCCAGTACAGTAAGGTTAAACTAGAAATCCTTTATTAAATTTAAAATATACAGTAAATAAAAAAATAAATTAAGACAATATGTATTTGGCTTCAAATGTCATTTTCATCTCACAGTATTCTTCAGAAATATCTCAACATAAAACGTATTTCTCATACAGCCTATATCTTTAAAATGGAAGGTTTGTGTACAAAATATCTATAAAGTATTTTATTTTATATTAATTCAACTTGGTGAAAATATTCTAAATGTGAATAAAATAACTGTCTTATTAAATAGTTAATTTTATGTATTGTTTTGTAACAGCAGAGTTACTTTAATGGCTTCATAAGTCATTTTTTCCAAGTTTTTATTATGGGACGTGAACGCAATTATTAGCCCTCATTAGCGCTATGTTTGTGTCTGCCATGTGGTTTGTGGCGCATGTCATCTACATCTCCAAACACCGGGCTGACGGGGCTTCGTTACACCTAATCTCTTCTAATTGCGGAGCTCTGACTCCGCCCTCGAAGAGCTCCACTCCGGTGAACGCCGCATTCGAAAAGGAGCGACCCCCTTTCCAGCGTCCAATCAGCGCGTCGTTGACCGTAGCGATGTGTTGTGTAGATGCAGCTACGAGCGAGGCTACACGGGCAGTATGGCGGAGGAGGGCAGTGTGTACGAGGGGCTCGACAAACAATTGCAGACTTTGTTGAGCCTTTACTCGAGTGATGACTTGCGAGCCGATAGCAAACCGTTCTGCTCCGACTTTTCCAAGGTAAGGGGGTCGACGCTGAAGTTGTTGTCGATGATAAGAGCGTAAATGTTAGCCGACTCCCCTCCCCCAGAAGTGGCCGTTTCACGACTAGCATCGGCAGCTAGCCTCGTTAGCACAGCGCTAACAAGTCGTAGTCGAGTTAAAAACAGTAATAATGCCGCAACGCAGTTTAAATACACCGTTTTATAACCCAAGCTTTAATTCAGGTGGCGACATCGAAGCGTAAGAGTCGAGAAATGTGTCATATTTTAACAAAGACATGTCACTGCTTAGCTAGGAAGCTATCGGCTAATGAAGCTAAAGCAAAGATAGCATAGTTTACACGGTGAATGTTTACCAAACTAAAGACTGGATAACTTCTTTACTTCACGTTGGCAACACAATTATGAGTAATTTTATTAACGAATGGTTTAGGTGGCGTTAGTTTGTCTCTTTTAAAAGGTTGCCAAGGGATTAAAAGCCTACTTTAATGAGACACTGACCATAAAATCCAACTTCTTATGTGATTTCCTGACCTGTCAAAATCCCCAACAGCAACAGCACATGAATAGAATAGATTATAATAGAATAGATTATATTATAATAGAATAGATTATAATAGAATACAATTACTTTATTGATCCCAAACTGGGAAATTGTGGCGTTACAGCAGTAAATTAAATATGAAAGATTAAATGTAAATGTGCAAAATAAATATGAAAGATTAAATGTAAATGTGCAAAATAAATATGGAAGATTAAATGTAAATGTGCAAAAACAGAGTCGTAAATGGTTGTAAATTAAATACGGAAGATTAAATGTAAATGTACAAAAACAGAGTCGTAAATGGACAGTATTGACATAAGTTAAAGTGCATGAGTGTAGACATGTTATCAGCAGAAACTACACAATATAACGGCGAGTAGACAGACAAATGAAGTGAACATGAGTGCAGGGATAATTTGTACATTTAACATGTGCAACATGAAGTTACTTCTATTGAAGTAATAGATTAGTAAAATTTCTGGTGTCACATGATGTTATAATAGCCTTAATTACACAGTAATGCAATAACAATAGAGGTTCATCTTTTGTAGGATCATGAAAATGTCACTTATTGAGGATTTCTTGTAAATTTTGACTGTAACAGAAAAGGTTTATCAATAATATTCTTGCCCTTTGAACAATAGCGAAATAGTTTGGGATATTATTATTTTCTACTGTCATGTTGGCACATAATTATTTGCCTCAGTATTAAAAACTTGCCTGAGCATATCCAAAAAGATCTAACAAATGCACAAGTTAAAATGCTTAATCAATGTAGTGTACTAGCTGTAGTGTTTGAACAAAGGCCTGATCATTGTTGACAGTTCACATTCACAGGATTCCAGTAGTGCACCATTAGAGGGCAATACAGGCACATTGTATTTTAGGGATTTGACTGTTCTGTATTAAATGTGAGGTTGTAGTTGCAAAAGGGGCCTGCTGACTTGTGCATTGCAGTAAAAAAAAAAAAAAAAGGGAGAAGGAAGCAGGCTGTTTTCTTGGGATTTTTTTAATCACGTAAAAATGGCAGGAATTGGTTGCAGACAGAAATATATGAAAATAGTGAGAAATGTAATTCCTAGTTTCTTAAATGTATTTTTGTGTCATCCCCAGTATTAAAAAAAAAAACTAAATATATAATGAACCATATTCCTCACTAGAAGTGTGCAGAGGGTAAAGTCTTACATGACAGGCCAGACTTCCAATCCAACCTGTGTCTCCTTTCCTGCATGTCAATAAGCACTCTCTCTCTCCCTGATTTCTGATTCTATCCACTGTCCTATCTCTAAATTAAGAGATACGCCAGAAGATAAACCTTCAAAATAGGCCTTTTTCACTTGAAAAATGAACCGGTTATCATAATATTGATAACTATTTCTCAGTCAGTTGACTTGTTTTCGCTGCTCCAAATTGGTTGGTAATGTTACAAACTGTTAATTGTTGTGGTCATTAGTCGTCAACTTGTTTTTTTGTTTCGTCTTTTCTCCGTGCAGTTGGTGGAGGAGCATGCCTCCCACTGGCAGGTGCCGCTGCCTCAGCTCAGGATCCTTGAGTTATCTCTCTGCTACTTCGCCCGAGCCTCTACCTTCTTCACGTCAAATTGTGATCACGTGCTCCACACACTCAGTAGTCTGGCCTTGTAAGTATGCACACCTTACTTAAGAGGTTGCTTGACTTCAGCCTTCAATTTAACTTACTGCTAAAATTAAACCTTACTGACAAATCAATTGTAAGCAGTGGCATAAAAGTATTGTGTTTTTAAAGGGTTTTTTTGGGAGGGGGGATATTAGAAAACAGGACAGTGGATAGAGTAGAAACCTGTTTCTAATTGATAGCGGTGAGCTGTTTATGTTTATGTGTGCAGATTGTGCATGTAGGCTACTTAGGCACAGTAAACATGTGTTAATAAGGTATTCTTTATGAATGAATGAAACACTTATTGCCCCTTAGGGAAATGTCCTCACACAATGGGCCATTGAAATAGGGCATAAAACATCACACAACCAAAGAAAAACATTCATCACAGAGGGCAAAAAGCATTACTGTGATGTACAGTTTTTTTTGCTAGTGTCATCACACGCAGCGAAACAACCTTAAAACCAAAACTGTGCAGAAAACTAGGACTATTCACATGTTTGTCATCCACCTCGAAGTAGTCTTGTATATTTGGTAACAGTTGCTGCCAATGTTTCTGGAGTTGAAGGCTGATAATGTTTGTTTGCTGGCACAGCTCAGTTTGTGAGCCAGGAAACGGCTTGGCATGGTGCCAGCTGTTGACCTTACTCCATCCTGTCTCTCCCAGGGCTTCTCAATTAAGTGCATTCCTCCACCCCTTGACCAATGTGGATATCTTGACATCCAATCAGATACTAACAATGATCAAGAATACACAGCAGAATATAATTATGAAATATTTAAACTTTTTAGAAAAGCGTTTTGTAGATGATGGGCAAAACTCTTTTCTTTTCACAGGAGTGTTTTTGAGCTGCTGCTGTTTTTTGACCAGAAGGACTTCCATGAGGAGCCACTGAAACAATTCACAGTTACATTCCAGGTGACAATAAAATCTAGACTTCAAAATAATAATTACAGTTTGTATGTTTAACTTTATTTTCCTTTGTTATCAACAATCCCAGTCATAATTAAATCACTTTATTCCAATACAACACTATGGTGCTTTTGATGTATTTCCTGAAAGTTAACCCTTTTTTTTTGTCCTCTTCCAGGAATGTTATTCGGCCCTTGCGAGGCATCAGAATGTTCACTTACTTCAGGTGGAGCGTTTGGTTCGGGGCGGTGGGCCTTGGGCCAGCTCAGTCTTACAGGCAATCCTCAGCGAGTCCAGTTTACCTCAGAGTGAAGGTAGTATACCCTACACATGTAACTGATAGTACACTATAGTAGTTCCCGTCTGAGTTTTCTGTCCAACTAGCTGTTGATGTAAGACATTTCTTTCTGTCTGTGCCAAAATTCTAATCTAATTTGTGTTAACAAAACTTCCATGTTGACTCTAAGCAAAGTTAATATTAGTCTCAGGTTGGTTGTCCATTTGTTCAGAATAGTGTCCTAACCCAAAAACAATATCTGTCCTCCTTCTGTTTCCACAGTGGACGGGTTCATCAGCTCAGAGCTGTCGGTGTTCTTTGAGCTTCGAGTACGCTACCTCTTATCCTGTGAGCAGCGGGTCAGTGAGGCCGTGGCCTTGGCTAAGTGTTGTTCTTTGCATCCCGCAGCAGGACAACACTCGTTCTTCCTCCAGGTCTACCTCACGTGGCTTCTCAAAACTTCACAGCATGACCGCCTACACAGAGAGGTTGGTGGACTGATGTACGAGGAAACTTTGCATGTCTTTCATTGATAGTGTGACTTTCTCTTCACTCTGTTTCACCTGTTGCTGTCACCAGATACCAAAAAACTATGCAAACTCGTATGCATGAGGGTCTGCTCTGATGCTTTTTTGTTTGTTGTTTTTAGGTAGCAGACCTCAACAGTAAAGATGCGATTCACATCATCTGTAGTTTGGAGTGTGAGGAGAAGGATGAGTTACTACTAGCGCTCTGCAGAGCTTTCCTCTCCCAGCAACTCCGCAGAGGAGACATGTACTATTTATGGTTAGTAAACTTAAATGTGAGTCTAATGTAATGAGCCTGTTTGTGTTTCCAATTAGTGCATAAATCATAGCCGCTAATTAAATCCCTTTTTCTCCTTTTAAGGAGACATTAAGATCAATTTAAACTTTCTCTTTGCAGTGATCTTGTGTTTGTGTGGAGTAAACTTCATAGTCGGTTGAAAACCTCCAAGCACTCGCTGCTTGAGGAGAGTCATCAGCTGATGCTGTCCGCCACCAATGTCAACTCAATCTTCCCGTTCATCAGAGCCATACTGCAAGAAGTAAGAAAATCTTCATCTGAAGTGTATTTATTAAGATAATGCGTTGAGTTGTTTTGTACAGCTCGGTTAAGATTTCTTTATGTATTGAACTGAAAATTAAAAATGTACTTTTTGGTATCTCATCAGCTTGGTGAAGACGGTATCCAGTTCTGCGTGGAGCTTTGTGCAAACGCCCTGCAGTCTTGTCTTCCGTGCGACGTCATCACAAAGTCCCTAATATACAAAACCTTAGCTGGACTGCTACCCAATGACCTGGAGGTTTGCAGGGCGTGCGCTCTTCTTGTCTTCTTCCACGAACGCTCTGTTGAGGCCTACAAGATGGTCTACCTTCTTTACATGCATCCTGATCAGGAGTACCACGTGGACTCGAGCCCCATCAGAAATCATGTTCGCTTCGAAACCCTGCAGGTAAAGCCCCTTTGTGATTATCATTTCAGAGATTAGTTTTTAGATTACTTTGTTTTTTTCCATATTGTAATGTCATAACTCTTTTCCATCCTCAGGTTTTGAAGAAGGATCTGCAGTTTGACCCAGAGTTTTGGAACCTCATCGCTTTGCGGACCAACTGTTTAAAGCTGATGAGTGATAAAGTGGTCAGCGCTGCCCTTGAAGAAATCATGGAGGACAAATGGATCCTAAAGTATTGCACCAAAGATTCTGCTTTCCGATCAGGCACATCAGTGTGTCACAAAGGATCGCTTCAGGCATCGTCTAAGAAGCGGCACCACAAAGAAGATACTGACGCATCCAAGAGATTAAAGATCGGCGCTGGCAGAACACGTCTTAACAGAGACCACACTGTAAAGAAGAAGAGCAACCAAGGGTCTCGATCTTTTCGAGATGAGTCGTCTAAACCTTTGCGCCGTTCATTTTGGCAGCTGGACAGACTACACGACAATGGTGCTTTCGGGAGTGGTGAACTAAGGCGCACTACGCGACACTCAGAAAAGAACCCACCAAAACGCAGGATTAGAAAACCAAGGTGGCTTCTGGAGGACTCAGGAACTCTTGAAGAGAATAGTGTTCCTTCCAAGATCAGAAAGCATGGGTTGAAACATCAAAAGCACCAGCAATCCTCAATCATTAAGGGGACTGAAACTGATCCGATCAAGAACAATGCAAAACACAAACCTTCAGTGAACTCTGATCTACTGGCGAGGGAAAACAGCAAACACCAGAAAGGAATAAGTCTGGACTGTGTTATACCAGCCAACCCTCCACAAGTTATTCTCGAGCTCTCATTACCAGACAATGAACTGATGGGTACGTTTAATGAGGAAACTTGTAACAGACAGAGGGGCTTCCCTCAAGTGCTCTTTTACAAACCTACAGTTAAACTCCCTGACGCACTGCAACCCAAGATCATACACGGGAAAGAAGTGATCCTCAGAGCACGGGATCCTGCTATGTTCATACAACAGCTGCACTGCTATGCTCGGCGGCAGAGAGGGAAAGGTAGCGGGTTGAACGTGCAAGGCTCAGTATCAACAATCACACGCTCCTCTGTGCAAGGGAGTCCTCCAAAAGGTTCTCTGAGAAGGCGTTCTGAAAAATCCACGGCTGAGACGAAAGGTGGAATTGCTACTCGAACAAAAGTTAAAGAAACTTTACAAAAAGTCCCTCAAGCTCAAACTCCAAAAGCAGTCTCGCGAAAGACGTCAACAGGCAGAGAGCTTTCTGAAAAGTCCTCTGTGAATATGAAAGACACCGATGCGTTACGGACGTCAGCAGGCTCTGAAGTGAAACAAGCCCCTAACAAGTTGGATAAAGTCCAGCAAGGTAAAACCATAACTTCTGCAAGAGAGCTCTGTGAAGGGTCTGCTGTTGAGATGAAAGTGACTATTGCATCACAGTCCCCTACATCCCAAGGTTTAGATAAAGTCTCCAAAGCTCACATGGTTAAAGACACTTCAGAAAGCACAACTTCAGCTGAGGTTTTACAGACTACAGCTACTGATGACTGTCCAAACACTCGAGCTGCTGATCGGACGCTTTCACAATCTGAAGATGTTAGAAATCAGAAACAAGAACTTTCTTCCTCTCAGGCTGAGAATGACAAACTCTCAAACACTCCGGAGCGGCTCAAAAATCTCAGCAATGGCATTCCCGACAAAGATGTCATGGATATGTCACCGAAACTCTCAAAAGAACATGTGCTTTGTGAAAGACCAACAGACCAGGACAGTTTAAATGACATATCTGCTCTAACATTGGTTACAGAAATGGTTACTGAACTGGCACCGGAGAAAATTGCTCGGGATCTGGAGAATCAGAAACCGCCAGCTCCAGATGACACTGCCTCTAAGGAGTCCAAAGCTGGAGTTAAACCTAAAGTTCCTCACAAACCGCACACTACCTCCAGCGGCTCAGCACAAGAACTTGGGCCATCTGAGTGCACAAAGGACATAGATCCAGATGAATCTGAAGAAAGTGATGCTGTAGAAACAGAGGAGTCTAGGTTGGAGTATTGTTGTACCTTCTGCAACAAGGTCTTTAAGGGGAGTCATGTTGTATCACATGCTATGTTCCATTATCGTAAAGACGAGTGTATGTTCTGTGGGACCATTTTTAAAGATGACCTCCTGGCCATGATGCACCTGTCTAATCATATCGAGAAGCTTAAGAGGCTCAAAGATACATCCAATAACAACACACGAGAAAACAGGGTCTCTGAGACCAAAGACCACTCCACACCTAGGAGCTCCGCCAAAGCCAAAACCACAAACATTTCCCCTGGGCACAGTGGTACAGGAAGACTGAGGAGATCTGACATCGGTTCAAAATCAATAAGCGATCCAGATTCAACTCCATCTGGATCCAGAAGTTTAAGATCCAATGACAAGCCAGAAGATGTTTCTTCTCGGCAAGAGAAGAAACAAAACGAGGGAAAGCACGTTAAAAGCAAAACTCCTGTACACAAGATAAACGGGCATATTGGTGAAAAGAAAAAGCTTGGCAGACCGAGAAAGGTCATCCCAGACTCACAAGCAAAGCAGGATGTTTCTCAAGAAAGAACCAGTGATGGAGCTGAGGGTCCAAGGTTGCAAGAGAAACGAGATGTAGCGGTGGATTCTACAACTTCAGCTAAGGAAGAGAAAGAAATTAGCACTGAAGATAAAATGAAAGAGAAGAAATCTCTGCAGGTTCAGAAAACTGTGACACAACAGGCGGTTACAGAGAAACAGTTGAAACCTCAAGAAAGTCTTGAGAAAGTTTGCTGCCCTATGGATGGTTGTGCTTGGTTCAGAGACCTGTCAAAAAATCGTGTTGCACTTCTATATCATGCCCTGGAGGATCACTATGGGGAAGTCAAACCTTTAAAATTGGCGTTTCACGTTGGAAACGGCAAATGTAGTGTTTGCATGAGGGTGTTGTGGAGTTTTGAACACTTTCAGCACCACATTGAAAGACACAGACTCACTCCTCGGTATCCTTGCCCGCATCAGGGTTGTCCTGCCAGGTTCAAAACTGGAATGGAAATGAGACGCCACGCAAGGAGGCACAGTCCGCTGCAGGCAGCGTGCTGCCTCCCTGGCTGCTCAAGACTATTTATTTGTCTCTGGGCACTTAATCTTCATGAGAGAGAGCACTATGGTGCCAATCCCACTAAAGCAGACAAGGACACAAATGAGCAGCCGGGTGACAAACATAATAAGATGCTAGCTGGGAAAGTACATCCAGAGAATAAGCCCAAAGATGAACCAGCTGCAGTGACTCTGAATGACACTGTAAGACTAAAAGCTGCTCATAAATTAAGAAGACAAACTGCACATAAGCTGTCAACACGGACGCACGTCAAAGCTCCTCCTCGGACCAGTGTCAGAGCATCTTTGTCCAAACAGCAAATAAAAGAGAGCAGTGAGACCAACGAATCACAGGCCCTGAAGAATATCTTGAACAAGGACACACCCGAAGATCCCTCTGGCCCTAATCTAAGATTAAGGCAAAGGTTAAGAAAAGTATCATCCCTGGCATCTCATAAAACTCACAAAGTCATTTCATCCTCGTTGTTCAAACACAATATCAAAGTGAGACACAAGTTGAAGAAAAAGCAAATTAAAGTCAACACAAAAGGTCCAAAAAGAAGAGGACGGCCTCCCAAGTCAAAGACAGCTGTGCATGATGAAAACACAACCGCCGGTCCAAAAAAAGAAAGTGTAGAAGAACAAAGTGCTCCAGAGAAGCATCAGAAGAGCGCTGATCATTTTACAAGCTCTACGCCAGCAGCAGAGACGTCCAATGAGAGCACAGAGTTTAAAGCAGAAGAGAGTTCACAGGAAGACAAAACTACAGACGCATCAGTAGATGGAGCAAAGTCTAAGAAGTCGATAAACAAGCAGATCAATGAAAATCATGTAAAACAAAAGAAGATCCTCCACAAAACCAGTTTAAATCTGTCCACTGCCACCACCTCAGCCAACAAAACACAGAAGTCAAATGATGACAAAGAGAAGAAAGTGCATACAGCGAAGAAACGCTCGAATCAGAACCATAGTCAGACTGCCTCTTCAGACTCTACCAGGTCAAAAAAGCACAAGAACACAAATAATGACACAAAAGAGGACATTTGTCTTTTAAAAGAGCCATTGAAAAAGCCTGCTGAGTCATCATCCGGCGTCACACAAGTAGAAAGTTCTGCTAACGAGGAGGGAAAGATAAATGTGGAAGAGGCCAAATCAACACAAACCATCTCTGATAACTCTGTGCCTGCTGTCCAAGCTAACAGTTTAACTGATTTCACAGAAGCCCCCTCCACCTCGGGAGCGAAAACCCAGGCGGTAGCAACAGAAAGGTCAAAGAAATTGCAGCGATTAAAAGAAATCATAAAGAAAGAAAAGAAAAATCGTACTACTTCTTCGGACTCAGGCAAGACACCCAAGAAGCAAAAAGATGCAAAAACAAAAGGGGACAAGAAATCAAATAAGGATAGACAGCCGAGCAAAGATTCAAGAAAGACATCCTCTGTGAGAAAGACATCCAAGTCAATATCTGTAGAACAACCAGAGGAGGCTAAAGCAGCAGCAGAGAGATCACCTCATGCAGAAGAAAAATCAAATGTAATCCTTGAAGGCTCCGGTTCCTCCGTCCCTGCAGCAGCAGCAGATAGCAGCTCGAATGAAACAACGTCTCCAGCAGCTGTCGGTGAAGAGAAGACGCAGGCGGCTGCAAATACAGAAAACTCACAGAAGTCTCACGCTGTGAAAAATTCAGACCCGAGCAAAGCTAAAAAGAAGGCCAAGGTTATAGATGGTATCAAAAAAATTGTTAAGAGGAAAAGCAAAGATCCATCAGCGCCTAAGAAGCTGAAAAAGTCAAAGACGAGTCAAGTCCAGGCACCTACTGAGGGCAACGCAGAGGGAACAGAGAAACCTGTCGGTCAGGAGGAAAAAGTATCTGCAGAAACGCCACAATCCGCATTACTAATCCCAGGATACTCCAGAGTGACAAACGGACAAGAGGCACGCGAGGATGCCAAAGCCATGCAGTTCAAGCAGACGCTCGCAGAGTACGGGAAGAAACCATACATGCGCGCTCCGCCTGAAGCCTACCTGGATGAGAGGTACATCACCATGCCAAAACGAAGGAAGGAGATGTCGCCGCCTCCGAGAAATGTCTCTCTTGAGAAGGTGAAGGTCGCGGCGACCGCTCAGAGACAACGATGTGCCGACTGCTTCGCCACGTTCAACAGCAACGGGGAGCTGCAGAGTCACCTCCAGCTGCAGAGTTGCTCGAAACTGTTTGGGTTCGACTCTGACGACGAGGGTGAGTCAACATCTTAAGCTGGTTTTAAGCATCAAGCTTAGAGAAAAGGTTATTGACCAGAATACAGCTCTGAAAAATGGAAGCATGTGTGTCTCAGTGACGTAAATCAACATGTTGTGAATCCAGGAAACATATCAGTACTGTCACCAGGCTGCATTTTAGAGCTCATTGTCGTGACTTTGAAAGACAGAAACATTTCTTGGCAGATGACTGACGGTTCAGTCTCTGAGTTCCTTTTGTGTTAGAGACATCAAACAAAAGCTTGAGTCATGTTCACCCTTCAGGAATGTTTCTCCTCGAGCTGTTACTCCAGTTATTGGAAAATCCAAAGACTTACAGGGATTACAAAGGGTCGGGCCATGCCTTTTAATGTAGGCAGATTTTGAGCATCCACAGTTAAAGGTGGGCTGAAAAAGCCAACTGTCACATGGGAGGAGAAGACACTATATTGTTTGACTTTAAGGATAACTGCACACAGTTCTCCTTAGTTCTCCTTGATGGCATTTCACTCAGTGACTGAATATGTGTGACGAAAATGAATAAAAGCAGCTGGAGAAGAAGCACGAATTCCTCGTACTCTCTCACATCCTCACAATTAGATGATCGCTGCATGTGCTGGATTAAATGTCCGATTTCCAGGTTCAGGAAGTTAAAGAAACTGTCGGACTCGGGTCGCTTCGGTTCGGTTTATTTGAAAAGGTCGGACCCTCCAAAAAGCAGCGCTAATAGCATGGTAGCAGTTAAACTGTAAAAGACAAAAGCAACAATCAAATCGAAAGCCAGCGCTCCCATCATCTCATGTAGCTTCTGTTTTTGATGTAGTCTTCAGGTACAGCATGGCAGCAAACATGGGATTAAGTTGTTATTGGAACAATATGCTAATTTGTGTGATTCTGTTGTCATTTTCATCGATCTTTTTTTCTGTTTCAGGCAACAGTTGAACATCTATTTCAACATTTTGGATGAGTGATCTCCTGGTCCCGGATCAGACCTCGATGATGGATCATACCTCAAAGGATCAGACCTGTCTGGATTATTTAAAAACTCTGTCAACAAGAACTGTGAGAAGTAAAAGGGATCGCCGTCTTCTGCCGCAGCATGTGCCTGTAACGGGAGGCCCTGGAGCGGCCAGAACACAAAACCGACGGATGAACGACAAACTGAAGTGAACCGCAGTCAGACTGTTGGCAGAACAGTTCGTACTGAAGTGCCTGCTCTGGAACCGCCGTGCTGTTTCCAGCTACTTCACCTGGGATGGAGATTGTGGCTTAAAGGCGGGACTTTTTAAAAGCTGTGAAAAAAAAAAAAACTGCAAAATAACGAGGCTGCTCGTGCTTTCACTAGGATACATATTTTCACATCAGTAAGCCATATAACGCCATTTTTATTTGCTTTTTGCACTGTTTTCTCATTCGATTTCTTCTTGCTGAAACTAAAAACCACGAGTGTATGATGATTGAAGCACCGGAAAGTTGTGCTTTTTTTGTTTTAGCTTCCTGAGTTGACACAAGATTAAGACTAAACTATGAAAAGTTGTAAAATTGCTGTATCAAAGATTTCTTTGAGTTTTTTTTTTGTATGATTCTTGTATAAATACTAATTGTATTTCTTCAACAAAGCTCCCTATGGGGTCGATTAGGTCTGTGCCTGCCCTTATCATGAGTAACCAGTAGGGGGCAGTGCTGGCCACCTTTATTATAATAACAGATGTGTTTGGGTTTCTCTAGCAAAACAAAAACTGATCACAAATTGCATTTGTTTTTGCTTTAGAACGATTTTAAATCTGAAGCTGCTCTACTGTATTTAACTGTAGGGAATCATGCAACTGTGTGACTTCCATTTTCACACTTCAAACTGTGTTTCCTTTAGCAATAACAACCACAACATGTGCCAGTTTACTTCTATTAAGCTGCTGGATTCTCAGTCATTCACTGTTAGTCTTGCAGCTCGGCTTGTATTCATTTTAATCGCAGGTTTTTCAGTTTTACTTAAAGATCATAGAAACATTGTGACATTTTCTTTTAGGCTGAATGTTCTCTCTGATTAGTCCTCTGAAGTATAAAGCTATAAACAAGATTAACGGGAGTGCAGCACCATTTTTTTTTCATGAGCAGCAGCAGGTTATATTTATTTATGTTTTATTTTCTATCTTTTGTAAATATTTGAAGAGTTACAACGGCTTATATAAAGGGGTGAAGGAGGCGGGGTTTATATTTTGTTCTGGAAGAAAAAATTAAACATTTAAAAGGACATTTTTATGCTGACTTTATTATGTTGTCCGTTGCACCAGGGAGGTGCAGGTTTGTGACAAGATGGGGAATATTGTTCTTCACTTCTGACAACAGAGAAGAAGAGTGGGAAATATTGAGGATGACGTTGCGTCCAATCAGGGGGAAAGTAAACATGTTTTGTTTTCTTGGACATTTGAGCTTCACTGTACAGAATATGAGGATGAGAAGAAAATAATTTAAAATATCAGTCTTCAAATGAGCACCAAGATCTCGAGTAAGTGCTTCACAGTTTTCATTGATTGTGTCGCTGAATTATTCTAAAATAAAAAGAAAATGTTTTTTCTTACATTTTCTTGCTCACAGAAGGAGCTGAAGCTGCAGTGAGAAGACCTGGATCTGCACCTACTGTGCCCTCAGGTGCAGACTCTCACTACATGCAACGCTGTGGACATTCAGGGTAATTTGATTAAGCAAAGTTTATAGTGTTACTTTGAAATGAGTCATTGTCATCAGAGCAGAACAAGTGGAAATAACCCAGCTGAGTCACAGTCAGATGTTTAATTTCCTGATGTCACGTTGAGGTGGCTGAAGCTCGCTATGTCTAGTAGTAGTAATGATCTATTCTAACGTACTGTCTGCTTATAATGCAGACAGACAGACATTTGAAGTGGCCGATCAAAAGGCCGACGGTCACACAGGCCAGACAGAAAGACGATCTCTCTGTTTTCCGTCTGAGTCAGTTTTGCATGTTTGTTTGTTGTGGTAGACAGACGGAGGAAGAGGGAGAAACTGGAGACCGCAGAGGAAGAGTCAAGTTCTCACCCACAGGTGTGTTTGTGTGTGTTTGTGCATGCAGAAGGGTGGAGGAAGCTGCCATGCACTCAGGTTACTTAAATCTCCTGTGAGGAGATTTTAGCTGCTTATGGAACAGACTGAACTGAATACTGATGACTATATGACCCACAAAGGCAAAGTAGACATCAGCATAAAGATTGGCTACTTCCATTGTTAACTTTGATGTTTTAAAACAACACATTTTAAACTCTTATGTATTTGTATCGTTTGATATATGTAACATCTATGGACATGTGGGGGTAGAATGACATCATGCATTCTTTAAAGCAATAGTTTCCCAAGTGAACTGTTAAAATGATTCCCCTACAGTGCAGGCAAAGCAACATTAAAAACATAAATCAAATTCTACTTTGTAATTAAAAACCGCAGGAAGAAAAAGACACATGATTAATTTCATTTCATTTAGTTTTGAGAGTGACTTAAATACAGTATTTACAATTAAACATGATTCCAACTTCCAATCATCAGTTTTAAATATGACAAAGTTTAAATTATTTACAAGTAGCATTGCTTAAAGTGAGTCAAATTAAATTACCAGAAGAAGTAGAAGTGTTTCCAAGTGTTACAGAAAACTGTGCTTGGAGTCAGCAGAGCAGCACTGCAGGAGAGGCAAGTAGAAACTGGAGGCTGTAATAGCTGTTTGGGAATGTTTAAATTAGCGTTTTATAGAACAGGGTCTGGCATCAAACCTCTACTTTCTCGTTGAGCGGAGGAAATCTGCAACAATAACCAAAACATACCGTCGACATACTTTTCCAGCTCAACTCAATAAACATCCTCTAGGCAGAGTAACTTCACATGATTACAGCAAAATAAATCCTTCAACCTCTAAAATATGTTGTTACTCAAGGCTGCCAAAGTGAAGTGAAGTCGCCTGCAGCTCTAGAAAATGAAGCATAGAGTCTGGTCTGTTATTATTTTATTCCACTTTCCATTTCACACAGTCACATGTGCTGTTTGTATGGCAGCTTGGTGGTTAAATATCGAGCTCAAACATGTTGCAGCAATTCAGAGTTTGATTAGTCCATTCCTCCTTTGCTGTCGTACTTTTACTTTTAAGTTGTGATTGGTTGCTTCCATTCAGGATCTTGATTCTTGTAGGAGTTGGACTCTATACGGGCGGACTTTTTGTGTAGCGGGGAAGCACCGTCCTCCTTGGTATAACAAACAACATTCATAAAAGTCCTCAAACTGTCCGTTTCAATCCTGCAGTTATAAATATGTAGGTCCACCATCCTGACCTCTTGTCAAAAAGGCATCTCCTCCTTCTTGCCCCTCTGTTTTCAGGCCCAAAAGTTTCAAGCCTTGTGCTGCAGAGCATAGGCTGAGAGGCAAAAAAAAAAAAAGTTTTGGGGGGAGGCAGTTGTGCTCCTTTCTGCATCAGTGATTTCTTTGTTAGTTCCACTCAGGCCTCATGTAGTTGGGGATGCACTGGCAGACTTGGTGGCTGTAGTAAAAACCAGTCTGGCACACAGGTCGGGGCTTTCTGCACGGCAACCTGTAACAACTAGACAGAGGGGGAAAACAAGGAGAGTGAACAGAGGGAAGAAAAGAAGACAAAAAGGAATTATAAAGAAAGACAGATTTTAAAGGGAAGGGTGCGGTTGATAGGAGAAAGAGCAGGGGGAAAACACATTCTTTTGGCACAAACACTATTGATTATTCAGATCCTCACATCCCTTTTGGATAAACCCTGATCCAAGTTTTAGTTTGGATCAAACGATTCTGTGTGTGAGAAAAAGAGGGAGTGTGCCTCCCAGGAGGGGCGGACTACGGCCAAATTCTGTGAACTCTCCTCTTCAAAATCACAGTAGGTGAAGGCTTTAATCTTCTGATGAACCACCTCCTGTGACCAGATGTTGGGTCAAACATAAACAGAAAAGAGGAAGATAGAGGAGTAAAAAAAGATGTTTTCTTGAATAACATCCTGTAATGCCTTATGTGTTAAAGAGCTCAGCTATTATAACCCCTTAACAACTCTTTTTAACAGCTTACTTACAAACTAGTCATTTGTTAAAGCAGTGAAGAAGATTATTGGATAATTAAGGGACTTATATGCTCATGGTTAAATCAGTTGCTAGAAAGATAGAAACTATCATCATTAGCTGGATCAAAACAAGAAGAGTTCAGTACTAAAACTAGCTGAGCAGCTAGCTTAGAGGATGTAGATATTTTGATGATCTCTTTTAAAAACTAGTTTGCATGGTAGACGGTTTAATCAAGACATGAAATGGGTTACAATACGATATTGTACGATGCAATAGACTTCATTGGACCCTTGGGGAATTTTACCCCAGTGCTTCTTTGAACTTTAAGCTTTATAATTTATCATTCTTACTTGACCTGAGGGGCAAGAAGTGTCAAAATAGAGAAAGCAACTTCCAAATCAAGGTTGGGCAGCTCATTAATAGTGAAAATTGTATTTATATTAACTCTTTAGCTGAGACAGAGGCTCTGCTATGAAAGGTCACTTTTATATACGTCTCTGAACTTTCCCACATTTAGGAAGCCGCAATTGGAAATCACTCAAATCATTGCACAAGTCGGCCTGCGTGTTTTTCTTTGTTGCTGTCACTCCATCCATCTCTTTGCCCGCCTGCCAGTCAGATGAGTGCTCTGCTCTCTCTCAACAACCTCACCCTATCTCCCCCTCTCCGTCTCTCTGCAGGCCTCTCGGGTCAGAGGGAGGTTGATCTCTGACGTGATGGCTGTGGGAACCGCCACATGCATGCTGAGCGCAATCACCCAGCTGAGACCGTTATCGAATATTTTCAGACGCCCTGTTTCCATAAAAGGTCATATTGAAACAACAAAAAAAAAAAACACAACTTTTTCTCTTTGAGTTTGGAATGTATGTCTCCATTGAGAGTTAGTATGCTTTCTCCCCCTCTAACTTCCTTTCTCTCCCTCTTTCCTCATTCTTTTCTCTCACTCAGCTCCAAGATTGAAGAGATTTGATGGCACCCAGGGCTTAGTCACTTAAAGAAGAGAGGACAGGCTCAGTTCTACCAGTAGAAGCCGCTGGCTCAGGTATTAATGAAAAGTAGAGCTTATGTTTTGCTTCAGCGCTTTCATAATGTAGGAGTAAAAATGGAACATGAAGTGAGAACTATCTTTAAAACACTGAGTGAGAGCTTTACAGAGGGACCAACCAGAACACATCTGTGTCTTACAGGTACAAATCAGCATTTGAAAGCACTGAAGAAGTTAAATGTAGACCAGTAAAAACCTGCTCGGATATAAATTGTCTTTTGTCAATTATGCCAAATTGTTTTAAGGCGCAGTGTATTGATCAAAGCTCAAAGACATCGTGACCTCCTTTTGCCTTTGAGCCCCGATGACATCACCTACTTTCCCTCAATTACCACTAATACATTTTATGTCCCCTATAAATCTTTATAGGTAGATTTAGTGTGTTATGGGGCAACATACGGCAATCAGAGTGCACGGTAAAGGGAAAAGCAGTCTGAAAGGATGAACTATTAAATACAATGACTTGTTTTGGCACAACCAAACAATGACTCTTCCACATGTGATGTATTTTACAACGTTGACGTAGGAAGCGGAGCTGGATTTTTCCGGACCCTCGTGTGGTCGTGTCATCGGTTAAAACGAGTGACAGACACATTTCAAAGAGAGTGAGGGGTTAAGCTGGCAGAAACCCAGACTGGATTCTTGAGATGAATTAATCCTCTCTCTGCTTATCTTTCTTAAAGGGACCATACCTTTAAAAGTATTGAGTCTGGCTTGAGGAGGACGGAGAGGATGCCTACCTGCACGTGCTGGGCTTGAACCTCTTCCCCTGCCGTAGACAGGAATGTGGACTCTCTCTGCACTGACACAGGCAGGTGTCGGGGTTCAGGGGCTGATTCCCGGGACACTCTGCGGCGCAAACACAGCCACACAGCTCCTCGTCCCACCGCTGACCTGTGGGGCACAGCTTCCCCTCACCTTGACCTTCACACTGACATTCACCTGGGACCAAAAGAGAAACAAAAAAATATCAAGGTATTATAAAAAAAATAACCCCGTCTTTATATGCCACAGGATTGCGCAACTCTGTCTGTGTTGTAAATGTTTGGTGGTCTGGTCCTGACATGTTGCTGTAGAAATTTGCATAAAGCCAGAGTTCCCAAAAGCCCCTTTCTTCTCTGATTAATCCATCTGGCTCGATCTTGCCCGGTTGCTTTTAGAATGACAGCATTTCTTTCAAATTAGTTTACAGTAAATCCTTCCTTTTCAAAACCAAGGCAACACAATAAAATAAAAATGTATTAGGAATAAATTTGCACCAAAATACTAACGGGCCTTAGTAACAGTTGCTATCCGACCCCAGATATACAGTAAGTCAATCGTCTGGGTTTTCATGTCTCGTAAACAACAGTATAATGTGAAATATCTTCAATAACTGAGACCCTCCTTACAGGTGTTGTGGTCCAGTTTCCAGCCTGGATCACAGCTGGCCTCTGTGAGTCCGTTTCGACATGCGCAATCGCACGTGGACTCGTCCAGAACCCTGTTGGGCCCGCAGAGCGCTAGTAGACCCGAGTCCAGCGTCTCTGGAAACCACATGGAAAGAAAGTAAAAGCAAATGTCAATTATTTGTTTTTCTCGCTTTGGTTTGTCCTGTTGTTGATTAAGTTATTTAGAAATACTTTGTCCAGGCTATTGAAAGTTTGTGGGTCAGTCCCAAGCTTTGGTCCAGAAACTTTATCCAGACCTTCATGTTTCCCAGAAGAGGAATTTTACATAACTCCACTACAATGGAGCATTTTAGCATCAACAGAATGCTGCATTTAGTTAACCCCTCTAAGATTAATCAAGCTCTATCATCAGGTCAAATCTATTGTGAAAAATGTTCAGTTTTCACATTGCCATACAGGAAGTGCAAGAGGCACGGCATTTGAACACATGTGGAATCTCCATCAATTCAGACACACATACACGCAGATGTGAAACTTCAGAGGGCTGCCGACTCTGACGCTACACATAGCTACCCGTTGGCCCCACCTCCCTGGCCCGGTCCGTTACACATTGTAGGTGAGGCATAACGGGCGTAAACATCCCGCCTTGAACTATGGCAATATGGGTTTGCTGGTTTATTATTAGACAAAAAAAAAAGTAGCTTGATATGGAGGGTACTGTAGTCACTGCATGTTTATACGAGTAAAATGCCACAAAGACAGATTCTTATCTCATCTTACATTGGAATAAACATTTCCTCGGGGGGAAAACTCATTCCAGATCGAATTATATGCGGCCTGGCTTCATCGTTGTTGTCTGGCAGCGGATGTGGAATTTTTTTAAATGTTGAAACTAAACTAAAAAATCTGGCTCATGTCCCAAAACCTACTCCGTTGTAGCAACACTTTTGAATGATATGCACTCTGGAAAAGGGCAGGTGGATTTTATTCTGTTGTACAATTTACAACATGAACGTATGACTCTCCACTTTAGTGTTTGTTTCATGGTTTGTTTAATCTCTGCTGTCTATTTCAGAAATATCATCCTGAATCATCTGCTGTAACATCCAAACACTCTGAGGTGAGTCCTGTTTTTAATTGTGGCGTACTTTTTTTTTTCGTTTTAAGGATGAAACTGAAACTACTTGTGAGCTGTACTTTTGCTGTGTTGCTTCATTTTGAATTGTCAAAATCCTCATAATGATCTCTAAGATTTAAAGAGTGCATAAAAGTATTGGACTAGGGACCCAAAATAGAGTTCTCCCAAGTGGTGGTTTCTCCTGACGATGAGGCCGTGTCACGTTTACAGACCAGAAGGGCTGAAAGTATCCAGTAAATCTTAAGAAACTACGCAAAATGAGAGCGAGAAGTCAACACAAACTCTCTTATTTCTCTCTTAACATAAACTTGCTCTTATTTTAAAACCATCTGAAGGATAAAGCAACAGAATCATTTCACCGACGTGATCACTTACCTATCTCTCTCTCGGAGTAGTTTATGGTGTCTGTCGAGACACACACACAGTTCACTGGATCCCATAACGACCCCGAGGCGCAGTCGGCATCAGGCGGCGAACACCTACACAAACACACACACACACACACACACACACACACACGGTAAAAATGCAAGGATACAATGACTCAGCGATGTTTGCACACGTCACTCCCCACTCACAGGTGATCTGCCGCGGCTCGCCTGATGATGGAGTGGAGCGGCCGCTTTGAGAGGCATTCGCACGAAGTGTGGTTGACGAATGTTACCATGACGACGGAGCGATCCATCCTGGGCGGGGACAGCTCCATCAACTGGTAATAGAGGGTGGAAAAAAAAAACCGCTGATATAAGAGGTGTGTCTGTACTGAACTTTGATTTGATACTCTAGTTTGTTGTTTATCTTTATTTTCTTCTTCTGCTGCTGCTGCTACAGCTGTCAGATCAGTTTTACTGCTCGTGACAGAGTGTGTCTGATGTTTAGAAGTTGATGTAATGCTTGGGAGGTTGTGAAACTGTGCGTGATTGTGCATTGACTCGAGGTCGAGTAGCAGCCAAAGGGCGTCCCCCTGCTGTACAGCTGGCTATGAAAGAGAGGAGCTTGGGCAGATTGGTTTCTGTCTCCGCGAGTTAATGAGCGAGTAAATTATTAAGCTGCCGCATGGAAATCAAAAGGGTGGGCGCAAGAATGAAACTCCAGCTGCGACACTTACCGTCTTGTTGACAAGCGAGTGACTTGTGTTGGTGCAGTAAAAGGCCTCGTTCGTGCAGCAGCCGCCGCACCGATGCAGCGCCACACAGCGTGGGAGGTAGAACTGACTGGTGGATTCTGGGTATTCTTTGGTGACCTCAACACACACCTCTCTGGGCTGGCACGAGGTCCGCTGGATCTCCTCTAAGATGACTGGAAACAGATGTGATTAAGTAAGAGACCTGTTTGCTGACACTCGGAGAACAAGAGAGCGTCTGTTCACTGTGATATTTTAAAACTGATGCAGTACGAGGGCTACAATCTCGTTTACCTCCTAAAGTCCCGTCCACTTTGAAAAGAGCCTCCTCCCTCGGCTGACCCCACAGATCGTCAGAGCGAACTAAAGGACTCGACGAGGAGGCAAGAAAAGAGGGGGAAGCGTTGCGCCATGACTTCCTCCTCAGGCAGTGCTGAAGCAGATTGTATTCTGGGTACAGAACTTGTAGTAGCTCATCGACACTCGTCACCGACTCCAAACTGGGCTGGTCATCAGACAACACTGGAGCCTGGAAGACAGCGAAGCACGCATGAAAGTAACTGTAATGACAGAACACTTCTTTGTCTGCTGCACTCACTAAGAAGTTACTGAGTTTTTGAGCAAATATCAAAGCCAGCATCCCTGTTTGAGATTTAAATTTAATCGAAAGCATAAAAATCCGCCCTGCTTTATATTTTGAAACAACAGATTTGAGGTCGATTTGATCTGAGTTGAAGTTTTTGGAGGAAAACTTTGAAATACTTCAGAATTCAGTGTGTTAAGAGTCACTGGGTAGAGCTGTGAATACCTCAGCTACCAATGTGTTGTGACACGTTACTGTTGGCTACTGTTGGTTATTGTGCATACGTGTGTCCTCTCCTCACCTACACACGCACACATTGTTGCATTTGAGTTCAAAGTCAAGCTAAGATGAGGTCGGCGTTTGTATTTTTCCTCCTACATCGCCACCTGAGGCAGTGTGATCAAATTTGAAAGTAGTCACCCTGCTGCTGCGGTGCCCTTGAGCAAGACGCTGTAATCTGACCCACTTTTCTTGTGTGTGGAAATTTGTGTTGTCATATCTGCAAATGTCAAAATTTTCAAGTGTTTTTGGTTGCTTTATTATTTAACTTTTCATTGTGCCTGTCTTTTATGCGCCGTCCGTGACAAGTTAAGCCACTGACCTCCTACGCAAGGAGTCTTTAAATGCAGCACTAGTCCTTCGTTAATAGACCAAACAGAGTGTAAATTGCCGGCACAGCCAACACCCATATCTTCATTTTATAATCAACAAAGAGGGCTTTATGTGGTGAACCATTCAAGTCCATTCAGAAAACGTAGTTTACTCTAGAAAAGCTTTATAAACCGTTCCTGTCGTGAGTCATCCCCATAATGATTTTTTTCACCGTTATGATGTATGACTTTGTTCTAGCCAGCAGAAATACAGTAGGCGGTGAAGATAAAAGGATAATTATATAACAAACTGGGTTATAGATGGTTGTATAATCTGGAGGGAGTGTAAGTCAGCTGGGAGTTTGAGTATTGTTTTGGTTTTTGCGTTTCCCTGGTTTGAAAAGAGCAGACAGGCAGCTGGCATAACCTAAACAGAAACCAGATTTCTGTTGTTATCACAACTTTTATTTATCTCTCTTTCTTTATCTGCCTTTACATTTCTTTGTGCCGCCTTTTAGATGTCGCAGATCTTTCCCACCGTCAATTACCTCACCTTGTAATCACGCCTGTTTTCATCTCAGCGCACATCACTGTTAGCTTGGCAAGTTAGCATGCTAATTAGAGATCAAGAAAAAGTAGAACTCAGACATACAGTATGGGGGGAAGTGATTTCATCTGCAGCTATTAGGAGAACGAAGTAACATTTCAACCTGATGACGCAACTTGATGAAATATCATAGATCACCAAACTAATTAAATTCATCCGCCTGGGGAACATGAAGCTGCGTACCGAATTAAATAGCAATCTATCCTGTAGTTGTGGAGACATCTCACTCATAACCACTAAAGGTCAACCTCATTAGGGTTGTCTGTATTTTTGATAGGCCAATACTTCTTGATACTGTGTGGAAAAAATAGACCCTCTGTTCTTTTAATGATTGCTATAATCGAAAAGTACAGAAGCTTCTTTTTTTTTTTGAAACACAGATCTTCAGTCATATCTGAACTTTAAACAGTTTGCACGAGTTTGTTTCATTTATGGTTCTTAAAGACAAGAAATTGCCCAATCTTGGTTGCTTTGCTATTGAAACAGTTTTATTAAATCATTCTAACTTGTGTCACGCCAAAGTTTTTAATTTTGGTATCTTGATGACCGAGGATGAGGCTACAGGAAAAGCCAGGGATCCTTTAAATTAGGAGGTTTCATCCTTTGGGGATCATGAATGTCTGAACCCATTTTCATCAATCCATCCAGTAGCTGTTGAGATAAGCTTCCTGCACGAGAAAAATACATTTTTGTTCTCTTTGGCCATACATTGTTTTCAGGTAACCATACTCTGTCCCGCAGCCATATTGGAGTATAAAACTATGTGAACAACTGAATCAAAGTTTTTTTTAAATGTTTGTAGAGTTCTGTTAATAATATTGTAGTGTCGTTCTTCGACCCTTTGAGTTTGTGGTCGAAAGACAAAGCTGTAAGGACTCAATGGACAAAACAATGCCAATCAGAAAAAACCTAAAATCATTCTATTAGTAGTTGAAAATAGAAGATAATGAGCAGGTTTTTCACCGCTGTTGAAACATTTGTCCAGTTTACAGTTAGTATTGTATCAATGGTATCATCTCATAAAACACATTACATAATATTGAACAGTTTTATATTACACTAGAGATGGATGCTTCTCCCTCTTCCATTTCAAAGTCTTCCCGGATTTTTCTTCTTCACCGTCACTCGCTCTCTCACTCTCCATTTGTATTAAGTGATCACATGACGTGAGTTCATCGCTGTGGGACTATGAGGTCATGATGGATAAATTACCAGAGCTTTGGGCTCCATCATTAGATACTGCTGCTGGCACACAGACACATGCACATACACACACCCATGTATTAATCAATGACTCTCGTTCTGTATTAACCTTTTACTTTTCACACAATTTACTCTAAAATGTTCCTTTCCTCAACTATTCATAACAGACCTTTTCTATTTAAAACTGTTTGGAATTCCACTCAGCCACAATGGGATGGATCAGTAAATTACAGAGTGAGTATAATGACTTACACAGCAAGGAAGCTTTTAACTAAGCGTCTTCCAAAGAAAAGCCCCTTAGTCAGACTTTGTTAAAGACTGCCAGAAAAATATCAAAAAGTTTCTCTGCTGGCTCATAACCAGCATTTACAACGAAATAGATGATAAACCTTGAAATTACATGAGGTTATGTTATGATGAGACATTTGGCGCGAAGGAAATTTGACTCCATTGGTTGAAATGGTCAAACGGATTAATTGTATTAGAGCTTTAGGATAATGATTACACCAAATAGAGTAACTTCAGAAGTGTTATTATCGCTTAGTATTATTAGTAGTAGTTATTAGTATAATTAGTTAATTAACTAATACTAGTTAGTCACTAGTTAGTTAACTAATATTAGTTATTAGTAGTATCGCTTAATTTAATTACATGTCAAAAATAAACCTTGATCCACCACAGCAGTCAGGCTGACCTTGATAGTTTAATATGTGCTTCTACTTGTCTTATTCCAGGCAATATAACTTGCCCATGCTGCTCTCTGTCTTCTTATCTTTAAGGTTAGGTCAGTTGTCCAGAAATATTTGGATAAAGTTGAGGTGTTCCACAAGGATCAATACTAGGTCTCCTGCAATTTAGTCCAAAAAATGTAACTTACATTTTTTCAATAAAAATAACTTAATCGATATAATCAGTCTTAATACTACTGGTCTTGTTCGCTTTTGTAGGTCATTAAGAAGCTACAGTATTCATTTAAGCATGTTTTATAACCAACTACAAACTCCCCACAGAGGCTTTAAATTCAGGCTAAGCCATTTTTTTATAGATAATGTTGGATTTAAATGTCTCACCTCGGTGCCCATGTCTCCAGTTTGATAATAGTCCATATAGTCTTGTCCTGAGCAGAAATTGCTGATATTAAGAATCCATAGGAGCACAGCTGGTATCCACATAGTGAGGAGATGAGGTAGAGGAAAAAGGAGGAGAGGAGATATCAAAGGAAGGAGGAGGAAGTTATTTAAAGCTTGATGTGAACTGAAAGAAAAGAAGGAGGAGAGGAAGGTGAGGAGTCTGGGGTAGAGAGGAAAAAATGGGTATCACAGACGAGGAGGGTATCTCTTGGCTCCTCTCGTCATTCTACCCAGGGACAAAGTTGCTCTTCCGGCGCAGGTTATTTGAATTTGGGAAACCAGCTGAATAAAACATGATGAGGAAATCGTTTCGTCTTCCTCGTGTCAAACACAGCTCCTTCTTTCTTTTCACTTCAGAGGAAGTCTTGTCTCTCGTCTTGCTGCGTCTCCATGCTCACCATTGATGTCAGGTGTCTGTCCTCGTCTCTGTTTGCCTTTTATCTCCTTAGTTTTTCTTCTCTTTGTCCTTCAACTTGAATGATTCTGCCGTCTGTCTTTTATGCAAGTCCCTTCTTTCTTATTTCCAGCCTTGATTCCCCTCGTCAGTGTCCTCTCCTTCGCCCTTCACACTTTCTTTATCTATATTTTCTCTTCACACAACAGCTGTGCTCTTCCCTCCCTCCCTCTCTCTCTCTTTCTCTCTGTCTGTCTCTCTCAGATTATCGCTGCCTCTTTATCTGTCTCCTGTTTCCTCCTCAGAAACCTCCAGGGCAAAGCTCTGTCTGTCTCTGGACTTTTTTTCTTTCTGTGTGTGTGTGTGTGTGTGTGTGTGTGTGTGTGTGTGTGTGTGTGTGCTGCCGCTTTCTAAATCTGTCACAACTTTTTCAGTCGGGCTTTCTGATCCTCAGAAAAGCATCAAAGCGAGAGAAAAAAACGAGGAAGAGCTTATTCCAAATCCTGCTCCCAAATGGATTTCTTTTTTTGTACAAGTTTCCAGCTTTTGGTATTAAGTTCCCTTCCAAACAGAGTGAACATGCATCCTGCTCGTGGACGTCCTGGTGGAGTGAATGAGAAAAAAAGAATGGAAGGATTGTATTTTGTGGGTGGAGTGAAGGATTTGAAAGAGACAACTAATGCGTTACAGCATATTATACTTGCACTTTTTTCAAAAAATTGCAAGCTATTGAGTGTCTGAGCGGCCCGGTGGTTTTGAACGGACACACTTTCCCATCATTCTCTTTTTACGTTATTAAAAGACACTGAAGGGTTTTTTTTTTTTTCACAACTTTTCAAAGAAAACAGATTAAACTGCCAGTAAGAAATCAGATTATCCTCCCACGTTCCTTATCTCTCTCCCCTTTCTCACATGTTTGTTATCTTGATGTCTTTGCAGCAGCTGCGGTAGGATTTAAAAAGTGTGTGTGTGTGTTCGGCAGCAGCCAGCGGGGATGAATGTGCGAGTCGCTTAACTGCAGCCCTAAGTGCCTTTTTTATGATCTGCTAATACCTCTGCTGTCTCCCTCTCTCTTTCTCTGCCTTATGTCAGCCTCCTCCAATTGCTGTTGGGTTTCTTCCACCCCTGTGAGCGCGATTTTAGCACAAGGACTAACGCCGCAAAATCTGCCTCGCACCTGCAGCTCAGAAAACCTTTCCTGCTTTTACTCCTTTACACTTCATCAACCTTCACCTCTGTTGTCTTTCCTCCCCCTCTCACCTCTTTGTTTGTTCCTTCCCCCTCTTCAAGGACCTAAAAATCACAAACTTGACATACCTCCTGTAACTCTGTAGCCCCAAGGCTGTGAGCATGTGTGTCATGAAGGATCATGAGGAGAAGGAGGGGGGGGAAGGTGAGCAGCCGCTTACATCTTTTCTTTTTTACCTCTCCTAGGGCAAATCAGTTACTGACAACTGTAAAATAAATTACGGGGATGTCAGACAGACAATCAGACGGGGAAAGAAGAAGAGGAGAGACAGACAGGAGGCCGACATCAAGACGAGGAGGAGGAGGAGGAGGAAGAGGGAGAAAGAGGTGTGCCTGGGAAACGCTCGAATGAGAAAACATCCGATTTTTGGGCCAGTCACCGCCAGCCTTCTGCAAGGATTAAAGACGCACACTCTCATGCACGCACATGTCGGCAAGTTTCTGCTTGCAGTATGCTTTATGTGTTGAAATCCTCACAACCAAGCTCCACATTCCAGTCATTGCTTTCTCAATTTCATCATGTGAGCAGGATGCATAGAATAAGAGATGATACAGAGGGGCGTTTATGACCAGTGCTTGCTTTTACCTGTGCAGAGGAGAACTTAAACCAAGTGATTTTAATATTTGTCAAAAGAAGCTAAACCACAAACCAAACGTAGCTAAAGCCTCGCGAAAAGTCAAAGATTTTGGCTGTAATCGGGTGCAAAACGTAACGAAAGACAGAATGATGTGGCTCAAAAGAAGGACGTTTATGTGGAGGCTAAAAGGAAGAGATTGATGCTTCATTAGAGGGAACAGCAGAGAACTTTAACCTTGGTGATAAAACTAAAAATCATCCAGGAGTCATGCAAACAAACAAACCAAATGTTACTACAGCCTCACCAATAGTTAAAAACTTGAGGCATAACAAAAGTAATAAAAGATTGCATGATTCCCTAAAGGAGGAAAATTATGTGCCCGTGAAAAAACGATTCAGTTTACAGTAATCACTGTTTTGATTGTTTAATAGCCGCCGTGTCTGTGACGGGTGAACTTCTTGAACATGCCTAAAGTGAAAATCTCTGACACTGGCTGCTCTCATACAGGCAGGATTTTTGAGGCTCACGCATCATAAAGGCCAATATCAGTTTTCACGCTGCAAACAAGATGAATGTTTGTGTTTTGTTATCACATGTGGCCGACAAATTTGTTAAGCTCTTCATGAGATGGAGAAACACAGTTGTAGTCATTAGAAGAACAAAAAGATTGTCAAGTTTGGGAACTGTTCAGAAATAGTAGAAATCTTTCCAAAGTCCAACTGAATAGGAAAACAGAACTCGTCTTTGGTGTCTTTAAATACAATAAACAACAAGAAAAAGGAACATTTAATCTGTCGAAAAGCCGTAGTGTATCAGAATGAATAACACAGTCTGACATTGATGGGAAAATAAGCTTGTTTTTCTGTTTTCTAAGTTCCTCTATTTTCCACATCTGTTATAAGCAAAGTATACAAGTATTTTCCTATCATAAAAATCTGCTTTATTTGTAAAAAAAAACAAAGTGTACACAGTGCTTTCATAAAACAAAACAAAACAAAAAACAGGGAAAGAAAATAAAACAGTGCAAACAATAAAAACTTGGTTTGTTAGTTTGTTATTTGTTGATTCTTTATTTTGTAAAATATTGGTAAAACAAACCTGTGCAACCAGGAGAGGTTTGAGAAGGAGACGTGTACGTTTCAGAAGCACTCAGCGTTCCCGTTCTGTAAAAAAAACATGACCTAAATAGTGAGAAGGTCGTTCCTAAGTAACACCCAATCATTTCAAATTCTTAAATGTCACATGGAGCCATAAAATCAGCTTCATACCTATTTAAACTGAGACTCAGATTGCAGATAGATGGCCTTGGATTCGGCCTCACCTTCACACGACTCAGAACAAGTGTTAACACTGAGACAGGATTTCATTGGATAAGAGGCCTTAAACCGTCATTATCGACACTTTAATATGCATGTAAGTTGTCCTTATCCATGACATCCTCGCCTTGTAATCGAACACCCTGTTCAAGCAGGTGATTAAATACTTTATTGGTTTTGAGCAGTACTGGACCAAGTACTTTGTTAACAAGACGTTAAATTAGGAATATGATAACATGATTCATGGTGGTAACCTACTCCACTGAAAAGAAAGCTACACATGGAGCTAAGAACAGAAGATGGTGTTGAAAATCATTAAGATTAATAAGTTTAAAAAAGTAAGGTCACCAAGAAACAAAGTGGGTAGTAAAGAAATTCAGATTAAATGTTGTGTTTATTGATTTTAAAGGGATGATTGTGGGTATGTGTTTGTCTCTAACATGACGTAGAATCTGTGTGTTTGATTTCATAACGCAGGCAGGGGATGACCCCCCCCCCCCCCCCCCCCCCCCCCCCCCTTCTCCTCTGCAGCCTGATTGATGGAGTGGATGACATTGGAAATAAAAGACTCCCTTTCCACTGAAAACACAGCAGGTGTTACAGCTGCAACCCTTCTATTGCAGTTTAACAAGAAACAAACACAGAGTCGGTGTTTATTTTTGACCTTTCACACTTAGTTCACGGTGACTTTGCCCTGTAAGGAATGTATTTGGTTTCCTCTGTAACTCAGCTTGAAGCGAGCAGAAATATCAGCCTGCATTTGAATCATTCATGAATATTCAGACTGAGTGGCACCATCTGCTGGTACAACCATGGAGCTCTTTCATTACTAAATCAGTGTTTATATAGTAGATCTCACAAAGATCCCCCCCCCCCTTTGTGTTCCCTCCTCTGTGTCCACTCTCTTTAATGGTGTTAGAGAGTCCTGCTTTCTGTATTTGTTTTTCAGCAGGAAGGTCATTAAGGCCTTGAAGGTGCTGCCCTTTCAAAGTGATCGACACTCGAGGTGCCCTCTGCTTTGTCTGCACACAGCTGTTGACACACAGGTAGGAGCAGCAGAGAAAGGTTAACTGTTGGAATAGACATTTTATTTTCATTTTTAAATAGAGATCAAGAACTGTCATAATTGACAAATCACATGGTAAATTGCATGACACTTTTTTTATTACCATGAAACTGAAAACAAAAAAAAGTCTGGTGTATTTTATATTCAAACAAATGTATTTCTGGTGATGTTTTTTAAGGATCATAAGGTGGTTCTTTAAAATCACAAACGTTTATTTTGGACGATTAATGCATATCCAACATAGTATGTGGTTTTTATCAAAATTGGAATATGTCACTTTTTCTTAAATTTAGAAAGGTTAGTATGTCGTTCTTTTAAAAAATTTAAGGAAACAACGTAATTACTTTAAACGTAGAGCTGTTTGTGAAAAACATAATCTACATTTCCAGTAAATTCACAACAATATTGACCAAAAACTGAAGTTAATGTTTGCAGAGGTGCGTCGCTGTTGTTATTGTAAAGTGTCTGGAGATAACGTTTCTTATGATTTGGAGCTAAGTGAATAAAAATGGATTGATTTATGAAAGTTCACAAACTTTAAGTTTCTTGTCATGTCACATTGGGACACTTTTTTCTCTTTTTTTGGAAAGTGACAAAGTACATTTATTAAAAAACTTTAATTAAGTACAATTTTGATGTACTTGTGTATTGTCAAAAGTAGCTCAGTGGTGTTCTGTGTTTCAGGAGAGGATGTTCCTGAGGTGGAGCAGCTGAACGCCAAAGATCAGAAGAGCATCGAGCTAAATCACAACACTGCCATCGTCCATAACCTGCTGCCGGCTGGAGGAGGCGTCTTGGTCACTGGTGACGAGGGGAGCAAATACGAGGAGGACATCAGCAACCTGTACAAACCGCTGGATGAGAAGGTGAGACTAAACTCAAAGAGAAGACACAACATCAGAAGCACAGTTTGAAGACAACCTGCTTAAAGATTCAAACTAAATACAAAGACTTAGAATACTTTTCAGGAGAGAGATCAGACCAACCTGCAGCGGCACAAGACGGTGCAGATATGTTTTAGGAGAAAGTGTTTAAAGTCTGCATCTTGAGTTCTGCAGAAACATACAGACTGTTTTACAACGTAGTGTGTGTGTGTGTGTGTCTGAGCTGAACAGTCTGCAGAGAAAGAGAGCTACCAAGTCCTCAGCCTGCTGCTACGAGACCTCATTGGTTCCATCATCGGCAGCAGTGATGTCAACACAGCTGTGAGAACGGACACACACAGTGCTCAACGTCTGTAACCTCCCCCTCATCCTCAGTCCTCAGAGTCAGAGGGGAACGGCTCAGCGGTGGAGGAGGACTTCACCGTAGCTCGGCTCTACATCAGCAAGCATCAAGTCTCTGGTGAACCGCAGCAAACAGCTGGAGAGCACGCAGGCCGACGCCCACACAAACATTCAGGCCAATGACAAGGAGACATGATGGAGACGAGGACATCGAGGTGAGGACGCAAACACACTTTGTATTGTCTGTAATCCGTTTATACATCTCCACAAAACTCTGGAGGAGCGGCTGGAGAACCGCCACAAGCAGCTCAGCCGCCTCGGAGACAAGCAGAGGATGATGGACGAGCTCACAGAGCAAGTCCACACAATTCATTTGTAGCGCTTCCTATGTGTCAACTAGTCGGAGATACAGCGCCCTGGGTTCTTCTCTTAGAACTCACGTTAATCTTATTACTATTATTGCTCCTTTAACTTTAAAGGTCCTGTATTTAAACCTTGCTTCCTCACGTACACGAAATGAATTAAATGACTCTAGTGTGATGACATGTTTTACCTTTAAACACTGTAAACGTTCAGTTTTTAAATATCCTTATTTAGTAAACCGAGCAAGAGGTGAATATGCATTTTAAAATATTTATTTATGTATTTACTTCAAAACACACTCTCAGCTCTCATTTAGAGTATCAGAAAAACTACCACGAGGTAAATTAAATGATAAGCAAGTACTCTTTAAACCTGACTAATGGCACTCTTGAGCCACCATAGAAATACTCTTATGATGCTTATGATGCGTGTGCGTGTGTGCGTGTGTGTGTGTGTGTGTGTGTGTGTGTGTGTGTGTGTGTGTGTGTGTGTGTGTGTGTGTGTGTGTGTGTGTGTGTGTGTGTGTGTGTGTGTGTGTGTGTGTGTGTGTGTGTGTGTGTGTGCGTGTCTCTCTCTTCTGGTGACACCTGTCTCTGTCTCACCTGCAGAGCCCTGAGACGGCGCAGATGACCTTTGAGACGCTGAAGAACACGATCGGTAAGTGATGCTCATATTGTCTTTTGTTGTTTGTTGTTATTTTGGTAGTTGAGTACAGAAGCCTTGAGAGGACATGCTGGTGTTCTTGTGATAAAGACTTAAAATCAGCTGTTTTCTCCACATGAAGTAGTTTTCACGGGTAAACCTGGAGGTTATCTCGAGGTTACGACGGAAAGAAGTCGAGAAAGAAAACAGAAATGACTCGTTATCCTGAAAATGAAAATGTTTGGATGTTTGTCCGCTTTGGGCTTCCTTAGTTTTTCCATCAACACATTTCTACACCTGACCTTAAAAATGTTTGACGTCAGCTTGACTGGATGAAGATAAATGTGTTTAAAATCAAAGATCCTAAAAACATGAAGATGATCTTTGAGCTGAATCAAATAGAATCCAGTTTTCAGACTCATGAAGAATTTAAAGAATGAAAATGTTCCTTTAGTGAGTTTGAAATGTAACCGAATGTTTATCGATGTGCGAGCTCGGCCGGTTGAAGTCGATCGAGTCTCTGACTTGTGAACTTGTTTGTGTAGAGGATCGGGGGAGCGTGGAGGAGGAGGAACGCAGGAGGATGCAGCTGGTGGAGAAGTTTCAGACGGCTCCGTTTGAGGAGATCGCCGCTCACTGTGGCGCCCGGGTGAGTCTAACCTCTGACCTCTGACTGAATGTTTGTCTGCGTCTGTGTTTGTTAATAAAGTTTGTGTCTCTGCAGACATCGCTGCTTCAGTCCAAACTGGACGAGGTCGTCGATCTGATCATGCGTCCGGTCACTTGCAGCCGCGCTCCACGCCGCTCTGTGAGATGAAGTTCCCCGACCTCTGTGTTCATTAGACGCTCAGCAGTTATGTGTTCAGTATCCAGGTAGGAGAGGAGACAAGGAGACAAGGAGGCAGGAGAGGGGGCAAGAAGGAAGGATGCAGGAGACAATGAGGCAGGAGAGGAGACAAGGAGACAAGAGAGGAGACAGGGAGA